>NC_060922.1:814791-899891 GCF_021234035.1 Daphnia pulicaria | reverse complement strand
GAGCCGATCCCCACTGGATACCAGAAGAACTTTAAATTAATATTGAAACTTAATTTAATAAGGGCAAGGAGGGAAACCAAGTGACCAGTGCTAGTAACCAAGCTTAAAGACTATTCCAAGGAGCCATTCAGAGAAGGCGGACCAGGGACGTGTCAATACCCATACGTGCTTTTCAAATGAGGCAGTCTAGCTACCCCATATCAAACATCGTTACGGTACGGGTGTATCTTACCATGCTAGGGCAATTGGGCTTGTGTAAGTCTCACTGGGTGAGCGATTACTAGCTCCAAGTCCCATTGTAACAGTGGCCATACCCGGGGGTGTCGAGGAAAGCAATGCGATCGTCTTCACACTATAAGCGAGGTTTTAAACATGGAAAGGTACATTGGTGAAGAGAAAATTCCGAAAATAATTGGGTAAAAAACAGATTCAAAAACAAAATGGATGGAACATGTGAGTAAAAACTGAACTTAAGTCGGGATAAAAAGTGTTTTTGGCTCTTAGATGCGAGTATAGTAATCAATTCACTCTGATCTACTACTTCGCTTGAATGCGGATTAAAATAATTCAAAGTTTACTAGGGGGGAAGGGGGGTCCTTAGTTAGCCCAGCCATGGCCATAGTAAACATCCAATGGAAAAAAAATTTTTTAAAATAAATAAATTACATTTTTAGGAAAGAGTCTCGGATGAGAGCCGGAATACTTGGTCCAAGGGAAGTTTTTTTCTTTGTTCCAGAGGGGCTGTCCAGGAGGCCTTGTTATTCGTCTGAGCTGTTGGAGCTGACTGTGATTCTAAGCCATTTGTGCTGCCTTTTTATACTCCCCCAAGCGGAAGCTGATGCAACCTATGGAGCCTTATGGCCATGAGGTTGAAGGGTCGTGGCATGACTTCGACCAATTTTTTCAGAACCATTGTTTCTTATGGCCATGAGGTTGACGGGTCGCGGCATGAGTTCGACCAATTTTTCAAAGTCTTTGTCCGCCGTTTCCGTTGCCAACGGCATGAAAAAAAAGGGTCATGGCATGAGTCGAACTCATGGCATGAGTTTCACCAATTGCAGGAGAGGACAGTACAAGCCAAGGGCTATCTTTTTTATTTTTTTGTCGAAGTCATGCCATGAGTTCACCTCACGGCATGATCCCAACATACGGCCAAAGCCAAAGCCATGGCATGAGTCGAACTCATGGCATGAGTTTCACCAATTGCAGGAGAGGATAGTACAAGCCAAGGGCTATCTTTTTTATTTTTTTGTCGAAGTCATGCCATGAGCTCACCTCATGGCATGATCCCAACATACGGCCAAAGCCAAAGCCATGGCATGAGTTTCACCAATTGCAGGAGAGGACAGTACAAGCCAAGGGCTATCTTTTTTATTTTTTTGTCGAAGTCATGCCATGAGTTCACCCCATGGCATGATCCTAACATACGGCCAAAGCCAAAGTCATGGCATGAGTCGAACTCATGGCATGAGTTTCACCAATTGCAGGAGAGGATAGTACAAGCCAAGGGCTATCTTTTTTATTTTTTTGTCGAAGTCATGCCATGAGTTCACCCCATGGCATGATCCTAACATACGGCCAAAGCCAAAGCCATGGCATGAGTCGAACTCATGGCATGAGTTTCACCAATTGCAGGAGAGGACAGTACAAGCCAAGGGCTATCTTTTTTATTTTTTTGTCGAAGTCATGCCGTGAGTTCATCTCATGGCGTGATCTTAACATACGGCAAAAGCCAAAGTAACGACGTGAAACGAGGTCAAAGCTATATAAAAGTATGTTTTGTGAGTTTAATTCATTGTATGCGTCGAAATGGCAATATGAGCTGTGTTTATAGTCTTCAGTTGAACCCGTTTGAATGAAAAAATTAAATTTTTCTCATAAAATAGAAGGAAATTGCGTTACATTTTGTTTAGCTATTTCGTAGTCGGTGTTTCGTTCCATGAAGGGTTCTTAATCCGTTCAATTTCTTGAAAAATTTCAAATGATTTTGACCAAAAAATTCAACATGCCTGTTGAATGGAGCCTGTTCCTGGGAAGGTAGTACAGATCAAGAGCGGTCTACTCAGTAATTTAGCCAGCGCCTTCTATTTTTATAAATAACTGATCTTATAGATCTTGACCCAGGGGGCGCGAATTTCGAGTTTAAAAATTATTCCGGCCATTAGAAATGTTTCAAATTAATATTTGAAGTCTTCAGCTTTAGCGCCATCTATTTTTAATCCTTGGGAATTTGAAAAAAAACTTATAAAAGTAGTCAAACACATCGATCTTGACCCAGGAATATTGCCAATATCGGATTTGTTAAAATATCCGACCAGTAGGAGTATTTGAAAGTTGTAATTCAGAGTAATCTTGTAGGTTAGGTTAGGTTTGGTCCGGTTAGGTTTTATTGATAAGTTTAATATTGATAGAAGAATAGGTTCTATTAAGCAGAGCCGGAGGCTCGTTTGAAAAACTAATGTTTGTTTTAAACCCAAGGATTTTTTTATAAATGATCAGGGATCATAAACTTGCTGGGTGACCGAGATTCGGAACAAAAATAGGTTCTATTAAGCAGAGCCGGAGGCTCGTTTGAAAAATCAATATTTTCTTTAAACCGAAGGGTTGTTTTCATAAATGTTCAGGGTGGGAACTAAATAAAGTTAGTTCAGGTTAGGTTAGGTTCGGTTAGGTTGGGTTCCATTAATATGTTAAATGCCAAAATAGGTTTTATTAATCAGAGCCGGAGGCTCGCCAAATAATCATTTAATATGAAACCGAAGGTTTCAATAGGGGGAATAAAATCAACTTCCTGTGTTTTCTCTAAGGTTGATAATAAATCTGCTGCGGGTCCGGTATTCGGAACTGAGATAAAAGGTTGGGCTAGGTTAGGCCCGGTAAGGTTGGGTTGTATAATGTTGAACGTAAAAATAGGTTTGATTAAATAGAGCCGGAGGCTTGTCAAAAATAGTTTTATAATATGAAACCGAAGGTTTCAATTAAAGGGGGATAAATCCGTTTTTATGTTTTTTAATTTAGAGTGATCACTAATAGATCTGCTGGGGTCGAAATTGAATTCAAAGTTAAATGTGATGGAAATTTCAAACTCTGCGGCAGAACTAGCAAAAGGAATCCATCGCACAGGGACTCTGCCAACGAAAACGAGCATTGCCGTGGTCCGCTTTGAAAACACCTGCCATTGTCATATCAGATCGAACGCCCGGTAGAGGACTTGGTTGACAGGTAGAATTCGCTTATCCAGGCGTCCGCCAATCCAAGTCGACATCGTCCTCCACACTTTGTTAATGGCCTCCCCCACTAGTCCGCTTTTTGATAAATGAAATGGAAGAGACGAAAATGTCCGTAATAAAAATATTCAAATTCCGCGGCATAACCAGCAAAAGGAATCCATCGCACAGGGACTCTGCCAACGAAAACGAGCATTGCCGTGGTCCGCTTTGAAAACACCTGTCATTGTCATATCAGATCGAACGCCCGGTAGAGGACTTGGTTGACAGGTAGAATTCGCTTATCCAGGCGTCCGCCAATCCAAGTTGACATCGTCCTCCATACTTTGTAATGGTCTCCCCAACTTGTCAGCCGAGGTAGATGAAATGAGAGAGCCAATGGCAGGCAGAAAACGCCATTTATTTGTTTATAAGATGGAGCACGAGGCCCGGGTCGTCTGTTGGGGATGTGATAGGCCTTATTAACGTTACCTAAGTGGTAATACCTTAAGTCAAAGGAGTCCCTCCGGGGTCATGCTAACAGACTCACAGAGGTCATTGTCATGTCTGCATCGGAGTTCACTACTTTTTGGTCAGTTTATTGTTTGAGGAAAAAAAATAAAAATCTTTTAGACAGGTTTGGCCGAAGGAGAGAGAAGAATAAAAGAGCCGTGTTTTTGTGTAGAATTGTTTGTTTTTCTAAAAAGAATGGGCCTAGAAATAGAGCCAATTTTGTGTGTGTTTATTTTAAAAGATGGGACTAAAAATAGAGCCAATTTTTGTGTGTGTTTTTATAAAAGAGATCTTGAAAGAACGGTCTACTCATAGAGCCATTTTTCCATTTCAAGAATAATTCGTGTGTTGTTTTTAATAAATTGGGCCTGAAATAAGGAGCCAGTTTTGTTGTGCAATTTTATTAACCTGTTGTAGGAAGTTCTCGTGAAATTTAGGGACCTTCCGTGGTAATTTTTTCAAAGAAACGGACACAAGTTTTATTAGTGCAATGTTTGTGCAAATCAAGTTCGGCAATGGGTTCTTCAAAAGTGGCCGGACAGATAATAAATTCTGAACAAGGGACAAGACTACAATGATGTCTAGTTGATGCTAGTTCTTCAAGTTCCATTCGATCTTCCAATGTGTCCAGAATGGGAAAAGTGAACGTAATGGAAGGAGGGCTTATAAACTGGACTCGACTATTTTCAAGAAATGGAAGAGTGAGTAGGTGAAGTGCATAAATATTGGGGTTCTCAAAACCAGCTAAAAGGTTCCATTTGACATTTACGAGTGGGGAACAGTATTTGTTTAGCTCAGTTAAATAATCGTCATCGCTAGAGGCAGTCGGGATGAAGGAAAAAGTCATCCGGGACATATTATAACGGCTCACAATGGGCATAACCAGTTCACAAGTAGTGGCAGTGTTCGGGATCGTAGTATTTTTTGGTGTGATGGCAATATTATCAATATGTGTTAGGCCGTAGAAAGTGGCTCTAGGTCCATCATTTTCATCATCTTCTTTGACTGCAATTACTTTAAGCCAGACGATTTGTGTGGGTCCATTCCCTTCTTCGTTTATTCGGTAAATATCAGTTGGGGAACAGGTAATTGTAGTCGGATTTCTTAGCGGAAAAGGCCTTTTGAAAATGGAAAAGTTTATTGTTTGAGGAAAAAAATAAAAATCTTTTAGACAGGTTTGGCCGAAGGAGAGAGAAGAATAAAAGAGCCGTGTTTTTGTATAGAATTTTTTTAAAAGGAATGGGCCTAGAAATAGAGCCAATTTTTGTGTGTGTTTATTTTAAAAGATGGGCCTAAAAATAGAGCCAATTTTTGTGTGTGTTTTTATAAAAGACATCTTGAAAGTAGGGTCTACTCATAGAGCCATTTTTTGTGTGGTTTTTATTAAATCTTAAAAGATAGGCCTAAAAATAGAGCCAATTCTTTGCGTGTTTCATGGAATAAAATCTTAAAAGATGGGCCTAAAAATAGAGCCAGTTTTTTTGTGGTTTTTATGAAATGAAAAGATGGGCTTAAAAACAGAGTCAGTGTTTTGTGTGGTTGAAATGAGATCTCTAAAAATAGAGCCAATGAAATATTAAAAGATGGGTGTTTTGTTTTTTTTAAATGTTAGTTTTATGGTTGATTTCAGGTTTTTTTATTACAAAAAGATCAATTTAGCTTTGTCTACAAAGACGGATTCTAGTTGGGGCCGGTACAGGGCATCGGGTCTCAGGTTGTATTTGGGAGACATATAATTCATAGTTGATATGAGTACAGATAGACGTGCTATTTCTAATGTTAGCTGGGTTTCTTCCAGATTTGATCCGCAGTACCTTGATAGCTCGTGAGGTAATGGGGGGTTCTAGAATGATCCATTCAAGCCATGTACTACATGGATCCTGTTCTAAAAAGAAAGGAGGGCAGCGACGAAAAATAAGAGCTCCTTGGGAATCCAGGTCTATTCGAAGAAGATTTGTTGGTGGTTGTATCAATGTATTCCAAGGGACTCGTTGGAAAAATTCAGTCCATTGTCCATTGTCAGAAGCAAGGATTATGAAATCCAGGTTGATGTGAGATCCTCCGATAACGTAAGAGGTCCTGGTGAGATTAAGAGACCTTTTATAAAAAAGGATTTGAAGAGAAGTTTCATTATTTTGCAAGGGAATTTAATCAAAAAAGGATTGTTGACAGATCGGATATTAAAAAGAAAACAGACTGTGTTATTGTCAAAAGTAGAATATTTGTGTCGGAAAAAATATTTATTTTCAGGTTTATTTTTTGTAAAGAAATATGCTGCAAGTGTTTAAGACAAGTATGTTCCAGGTTGGCTTTTTTTTAAAAGGTTTTCAAAAAATTGAATGTATTCAAGTTTTCGTATCTTGGTGAAAAGAGTTAATTAAGTTCCAAATGTTGGTTACGATTTTTAAAGTTTCAGGTATCAATGCCATCTATTTTTAAATATTGGAAATTTGAAAGAGTATTTGGGTAAAATATATTTCCATCAGTAGAAATGTTTCAAATATTAAATCGAAGTTTCCGGCGCCAGCACCATCTTATATTCAATCATTGGGAGATTGAAATAAACGAAAAAAGTAGCCAATCATATAGATTTTGTCCCAGGGAACATGAATATTGGATTTTTTTTAAAACATAGAAGTGCTTTAAAAATTAATGTAGAAGTTTTTAGGCGTTAATGCCATCCCTTTTCAGTTATTGTAAATTCAAAAAGGTATTTGGTGATATATTTTTGTATCCACGGAGCACAAATACAAGTTTAAAAATTCATCGGGTCAGTAAAGATGCTTCAAAGTTTCAGGCGTCAATGCCAATCATTTTTAGTTATTGGAAATTCAATTAGGTTTTTTGTAATTTAGATTTGTATTCAGGGAGCACGAATATCGTGTTTTAAAATTCATCCGATGCTTTAAATATCAATTTGAAGTTTCTGGTGTTAGCGCCATCTTAGTTGTAACAACTTGGAGATAAAAAAAGTGGCCAATCATATAGATTATACCCAGGGAACACGGATATTAGGTTTGAGAAGTATTCGACCAAAGGAAGTGCTTTTTAATTTAAAGTTTTCTTTGGCGTTAGTGCCATTTCGTTTAGTTATTGGAAATTTGAGATCCAATAAACAGAGTCAAGATAGATGTATTCAGTTCTTTTTGTTGTGTTGTGAATAAAAAATAATTCCTTTTTGGAAAATGGTGAGGTTGATATGTAGAAACAGGATTTTTGGGATAGAAAGACCTTAAATCTATGACTTAGTACAAAGGGTATAATTTTTTTTCCAGTTCTTCAGTTGAGAATCCAAATTGTTTATACCATAGGCATAAACTTTGAGTTTCGACCCCTAAATCTCAATACTCTTATTTGGACGGGGTCAGAAAATGACTCAGAAGGAGCCATTCTCTACTGGATACCCGTAATTTTAAACTAAAAACTTAATTCTATAAGATAAGGGAAGGAAACCATGTGACCAATGCTAGTAACCAGGCTTAATGACTATTCCAAGGAGCCATTCAGAGAAGGCGGACCAGGGACGTGTCAATACCCATACGTGCTTTTCAAATGAGGCAGTCTAGCTACCCCATATCAAACATCGTTACGGTACGGGTGTATCTTACCATGCTAGGGCAATTGGGCTTGTGTAAGTCTCACTGGGTGAGCGATTACTAGCTCCAAGTCCCATTGTAACAGTGGCCATACCCGGGGGTGTCGAGGAAAGCAATGCGATCGTCTTCACACTATAAGCGAGGTTTTAAACATGGAAAGGTACATTGGTGAAGAGAAAATTCCGAAAATAATTGGGTAAAAAACAGATTCAAAAACAAAATGGATGGAACATGTGAGTAAAAACTGAACTTAAGTCGGGATAAAAAGTGTTTTTGGCTCTTAGATGCGAGTATAGTAATCAATTCACTCTGATCTACTACTTCGCTTGAATGCGGATTAAAATAATTCAAAGTTTACTAGGGGGGAAGGGGGGTCCTTAGTTAGCCCAGCCATGGCCATAGTAAACATCCAATGGAAAAAAAATTTTTTAAAATAAATAAATTACATTTTTAGGAAAGAGTCTCGGATGAGAGCCGGAATACTTGGTCCAAGGGAAGTTTTTTTCTTTGTTCCAGAGGGGCTGTCCAGGAGGCCTTGTTATTCGTCTGAGCTGTTGGAGCTGACTGTGATTCTAAGCCATTTGTGCTGCCTTTTTATACTCCCCCAAGCGGAAGCTGATGCAACCTATGGAGCCTTATGGCCATGAGGTTGAAGGGTCGTGGCATGACTTCGACCAATTTTTTCAGAACCATTGTTTCTTATGGCCATGAGGTTGACGGGTCGCGGCATGAGTTCGACCAATTTTTCAAAGTCTTTGTCCGCCGTTTCCGTTGCCAACGGCATGAAAAAAAAGGGTCATGGCATGAGTCGAACTCATGGCATGAGTTTCACCAATTGCAGGAGAGGACAGTACAAGCCAAGGGCTATCTTTTTTATTTTTTTGTCGAAGTCATGCCATGAGTTCACCTCACGGCATGATCCCAACATACGGCCAAAGCCAAAGCCATGGCATGAGTCGAACTCATGGCATGAGTTTCACCAATTGCAGGAGAGGATAGTACAAGCCAAGGGCTATCTTTTTTATTTTTTTGTCGAAGTCATGCCATGAGCTCACCTCATGGCATGATCCCAACATACGGCCAAAGCCAAAGCCATGGCATGAGTTTCACCAATTGCAGGAGAGGACAGTACAAGCCAAGGGCTATCTTTTTTATTTTTTTGTCGAAGTCATGCCATGAGTTCACCCCATGGCATGATCCTAACATACGGCCAAAGCCAAAGTCATGGCATGAGTCGAACTCATGGCATGAGTTTCACCAATTGCAGGAGAGGATAGTACAAGCCAAGGGCTATCTTTTTTATTTTTTTGTCGAAGTCATGCCATGAGTTCACCCCATGGCATGATCCTAACATACGGCCAAAGCCAAAGCCATGGCATGAGTCGAACTCATGGCATGAGTTTCACCAATTGCAGGAGAGGACAGTACAAGCCAAGGGCTATCTTTTTTATTTTTTTGTCGAAGTCATGCCGTGAGTTCATCTCATGGCGTGATCTTAACATACGGCAAAAGCCAAAGTAACGACGTGAAACGAGGTCAAAGCTATATAAAAGTATGTTTTGTGAGTTTAATTCATTGTATGCGTCGAAATGGCAATATGAGCTGTGTTTATAGTCTTCAGTTGAACCCGTTTGAATGAAAAAATTAAATTTTTCTCATAAAATAGAAGGAAATTGCGTTACATTTTGTTTAGCTATTTCGTAGTCGGTGTTTCGTTCCATGAAGGGTTCTTAATCCGTTCAATTTCTTGAAAAATTTCAAATGATTTTGACCAAAAAATTCAACATGCCTGTTGAATGGAGCCTGTTCCTGGGAAGGTAGTACAGATCAAGAGCGGTCTACTCAGTAATTTAGCCAGCGCCTTCTATTTTTATAAATAACTGATCTTATAGATCTTGACCCAGGGGGCGCGAATTTCGAGTTTAAAAATTATTCCGGCCATTAGAAATGTTTCAAATTAATATTTGAAGTCTTCAGCTTTAGCGCCATCTATTTTTAATCCTTGGGAATTTGAAAAAAACTTATAAAAGTAGTCAAACACATCGATCTTGACCCAGGAATATTGCCAATATCGGATTTGTTAAAATATCCGACCAGTAGGAGTATTTGAAAGTTGTAATTCAGAGTAATCTTGTAGGTTAGGTTAGGTTTGGTCCGGTTAGGTTTTATTGATAAGTTTAATATTGATAGAAGAATAGGTTCTATTAAGCAGAGCCGGAGGCTCGTTTGAAAAACTAATGTTTGTTTTAAACCCAAGGATTTTTTTATAAATGATCAGGGATCATAAACTTGCTGGGTGACCGAGATTCGGAACAAAAATAGGTTCTATTAAGCAGAGCCGGAGGCTCGTTTGAAAAATCAATATTTTCTTTAAACCGAAGGGTTGTTTTCATAAATGTTCAGGGTGGGAACTAAATAAAGTTAGTTCAGGTTAGGTTAGGTTCGGTTAGGTTGGGTTCCATTAATATGTTAAATGCCAAAATAGGTTTTATTAATCAGAGCCGGAGGCTCGCCAAATAATCATTTAATATGAAACCGAAGGTTTCAATAGGGGGAATAAAATCAACTTCCTGTGTTTTCTCTAAGGTTGATAATAAATCTGCTGCGGGTCCGGTATTCGGAACTGAGATAAAAGGTTGGGCTAGGTTAGGCCCGGTAAGGTTGGGTTGTATAATGTTGAACGTAAAAATAGGTTTGATTAAATAGAGCCGGAGGCTTGTCAAAAATAGTTTTATAATATGAAACCGAAGGTTTCAATTAAAGGGGGATAAATCCGTTTTTATGTTTTTTAATTTAGAGTGATCACTAATAGATCTGCTGGGGTCGAAATTGAATTCAAAGTTAAATGTGATGGAAATTTCAAACTCTGCGGCAGAACTAGCAAAAGGAATCCATCGCACAGGGACTCTGCCAACGAAAACGAGCATTGCCGTGGTCCGCTTTGAAAACACCTGCCATTGTCATATCAGATCGAACGCCCGGTAGAGGACTTGGTTGACAGGTAGAATTCGCTTATCCAGGCGTCCGCCAATCCAAGTCGACATCGTCCTCCACACTTTGTTAATGGCCTCCCCCACTAGTCCGCTTTTTGATAAATGAAATGGAAGAGACGAAAATGTCCGTAATAAAAATATTCAAATTCCGCGGCATAACCAGCAAAAGGAATCCATCGCACAGGGACTCTGCCAACGAAAACGAGCATTGCCGTGGTCCGCTTTGAAAACACCTGTCATTGTCATATCAGATCGAACGCCCGGTAGAGGACTTGGTTGACAGGTAGAATTCGCTTATCCAGGCGTCCGCCAATCCAAGTTGACATCGTCCTCCATACTTTGTAATGGTCTCCCCAACTTGTCAGCCGAGGTAGATGAAATGAGAGAGCCAATGGCAGGCAGAAAACGCCATTTATTTGTTTATAAGATGGAGCACGAGGCCCGGGTCGTCTGTTGGGGATGTGATAGGCCTTATTAACGTTACCTAAGTGGTAATACCTTAAGTCAAAGGAGTCCCTCCGGGGTCATGCTAACAGACTCACAGAGGTCATTGTCATGTCTGCATCGGAGTTCACTACTTTTTGGTCAGTTTATTGTTTGAGGAAAAAAAATAAAAATCTTTTAGACAGGTTTGGCCGAAGGAGAGAGAAGAATAAAAGAGCCGTGTTTTTGTGTAGAATTGTTTGTTTTTCTAAAAAGAATGGGCCTAGAAATAGAGCCAATTTTGTGTGTGTTTATTTTAAAAGATGGGACTAAAAATAGAGCCAATTTTTGTGTGTGTTTTTATAAAAGAGATCTTGAAAGAACGGTCTACTCATAGAGCCATTTTTCCATTTCAAGAATAATTCGTGTGTTGTTTTTAATAAATTGGGCCTGAAATAAGGAGCCAGTTTTGTTGTGCAATTTTATTAACCTGTTGTAGGAAGTTCTCGTGAAATTTAGGGACCTTCCGTGGTAATTTTTTCAAAGAAACGGACACAAGTTTTATTAGTGCAATGTTTGTGCAAATCAAGTTCGGCAATGGGTTCTTCAAAAGTGGCCGGACAGATAATAAATTCTGAACAAGGGACAAGACTACAATGATGTCTAGTTGATGCTAGTTCTTCAAGTTCCATTCGATCTTCCAATGTGTCCAGAATGGGAAAAGTGAACGTAATGGAAGGAGGGCTTATAAACTGGACTCGACTATTTTCAAGAAATGGAAGAGTGAGTAGGTGAAGTGCATAAATATTGGGGTTCTCAAAACCAGCTAAAAGGTTCCATTTGACATTTACGAGTGGGGAACAGTATTTGTTTAGCTCAGTTAAATAATCGTCATCGCTAGAGGCAGTCGGGATGAAGGAAAAAGTCATCCGGGACATATTATAACGGCTCACAATGGGCATAACCAGTTCACAAGTAGTGGCAGTGTTCGGGATCGTAGTATTTTTTGGTGTGATGGCAATATTATCAATATGTGTTAGGCCGTAGAAAGTGGCTCTAGGTCCATCATTTTCATCATCTTCTTTGACTGCAATTACTTTAAGCCAGACGATTTGTGTGGGTCCATTCCCTTCTTCGTTTATTCGGTAAATATCAGTTGGGGAACAGGTAATTGTAGTCGGATTTCTTAGCGGAAAAGGCCTTTTGAAAATGGAAAAGTTTATTGTTTGAGGAAAAAAATAAAAATCTTTTAGACAGGTTTGGCCGAAGGAGAGAGAAGAATAAAAGAGCCGTGTTTTTGTATAGAATTTTTTTAAAAGGAATGGGCCTAGAAATAGAGCCAATTTTTGTGTGTGTTTATTTTAAAAGATGGGCCTAAAAATAGAGCCAATTTTTGTGTGTGTTTTTATAAAAGACATCTTGAAAGTAGGGTCTACTCATAGAGCCATTTTTTGTGTGGTTTTTATTAAATCTTAAAAGATAGGCCTAAAAATAGAGCCAATTCTTTGCGTGTTTCATGGAATAAAATCTTAAAAGATGGGCCTAAAAATAGAGCCAGTTTTTTTGTGGTTTTTATGAAATGAAAAGATGGGCTTAAAAACAGAGTCAGTGTTTTGTGTGGTTGAAATGAGATCTCTAAAAATAGAGCCAATGAAATATTAAAAGATGGGTGTTTTGTTTTTTTTAAATGTTAGTTTTATGGTTGATTTCAGGTTTTTTTATTACAAAAAGATCAATTTAGCTTTGTCTACAAAGACGGATTCTAGTTGGGGCCGGTACAGGGCATCGGGTCTCAGGTTGTATTTGGGAGACATATAATTCATAGTTGATATGAGTACAGATAGACGTGCTATTTCTAATGTTAGCTGGGTTTCTTCCAGATTTGATCCGCAGTACCTTGATAGCTCGTGAGGTAATGGGGGGTTCTAGAATGATCCATTCAAGCCATGTACTACATGGATCCTGTTCTAAAAAGAAAGGAGGGCAGCGACGAAAAATAAGAGCTCCTTGGGAATCCAGGTCTATTCGAAGAAGATTTGTTGGTGGTTGTATCAATGTATTCCAAGGGACTCGTTGGAAAAATTCAGTCCATTGTCCATTGTCAGAAGCAAGGATTATGAAATCCAGGTTGATGTGAGATCCTCCGATAACGTAAGAGGTCCTGGTGAGATTAAGAGACCTTTTATAAAAAAGGATTTGAAGAGAAGTTTCATTATTTTGCAAGGGAATTTAATCAAAAAAGGATTGTTGACAGATCGGATATTAAAAAGAAAACAGACTGTGTTATTTTCAAAAGTAGAATATTTGTGTCGGAAAAAATATTTATTTTCAGGTTTATTTTTTGTAAAGAAATATGCTGCAAGTGTTTAAGACAAGTATGTTCCAGGTTGGCTTTTTTTTAAAAGGTTTTCAAAAAATTGAATGTATTCAAGTTTTCGTATCTTGGTGAAAAGAGTTAATTAAGTTCCAAATGTTGGTTACGATTTTTAAAGTTTCAGGTATCAATGCCATCTATTTTTAAATATTGGAAATTTGAAAGAGTATTTGGGTAAAATATATTTCCATCAGTAGAAATGTTTCAAATATTAAATCGAAGTTTCCGGCGCCAGCACCATCTTATATTCAATCATTGGGAGATTGAAATAAACGAAAAAAGTAGCCAATCATATAGATTTTGTCCCAGGGAACATGAATATTGGATTTTTTTTAAAACATAGAAGTGCTTTAAAAATTAATGTAGAAGTTTTTAGGCGTTAATGCCATCCCTTTTCAGTTATTGTAAATTCAAAAAGGTATTTGGTGATATATTTTTGTATCCACGGAGCACAAATACAAGTTTAAAAATTCATCGGGTCAGTAAAGATGCTTCAAAGTTTCAGGCGTCAATGCCAATCATTTTTAGTTATTGGAAATTCAATTAGGTTTTTTGTAATTTAGATTTGTATTCAGGGAGCACGAATATCGTGTTTTAAAATTCATCCGATGCTTTAAATATCAATTTGAAGTTTCTGGTGTTAGCGCCATCTTAGTTGTAACAACTTGGAGATAAAAAAAGTGGCCAATCATATAGATTATACCCAGGGAACACGGATATTAGGTTTGAGAAGTATTCGACCAAAGGAAGTGCTTTTTAATTTAAAGTTTTCTTTGGCGTTAGTGCCATTTCGTTTAGTTATTGGAAATTTGAGATCCAATAAACAGAGTCAAGATAGATGTATTCAGTTCTTTTTGTTGTGTTGTGAATAAAAAATAATTCCTTTTTGGAAAATGGTGAGGTTGATATGTAGAAACAGGATTTTTGGGATAGAAAGACCTTAAATCTATGACTTAGTACAAAGGGTATAATTTTTTTTCCAGTTCTTCAGTTGAGAATCCAAATTGTTTATACCATAGGCATAAACTTTGAGTTTCGACCCCTAAATCTCAATACTCTTATTTGGACGGGGTCAGAAAATGACTCAGAAGGAGCCATTCTCTACTGGATACCCGTAATTTTAAACTAAAAACTTAATTCTATAAGATAAGGGAAGGAAACCATGTGACCAATGCTAGTAACCAGGCTTAATGACTATTCCAAGGAGCCATTCAGAGAAGGCGGACCAGGGACGTGTCAATACCCATACGTGCTTTTCAAATGAGGCAGTCTAGCTACCCCATATCAAACATCGTTACGGTACGGGTGTATCTTACCATGCTAGGGCAATTGGGCTTGTGTAAGTCTCACTGGGTGAGCGATTACTAGCTCCAAGTCCCATTGTAACAGTGGCCATACCCGGGGGTGTCGAGGAAAGCAATGCGATCGTCTTCACACTATAAGCGAGGTTTTAAACATGGAAAGGTACATTGGTGAAGAGAAAATTCCGAAAATAATTGGGTAAAAAACAGATTCAAAAACAAAATGGATGGAACATGTGAGTAAAAACTGAACTTAAGTCGGGATAAAAAGTGTTTTTGGCTCTTAGATGCGAGTATAGTAATCAATTCACTCTGATCTACTACTTCGCTTGAATGCGGATTAAAATAATTCAAAGTTTACTAGGGGGGAAGGGGGGTCCTTAGTTAGCCCAGCCATGGCCATAGTAAACATCCAATGGAAAAAAAATTTTTTAAAATAAATAAATTACATTTTTAGGAAAGAGTCTCGGATGAGAGCCGGAATACTTGGTCCAAGGGAAGTTTTTTTCTTTGTTCCAGAGGGGCTGTCCAGGAGGCCTTGTTATTCGTCTGAGCTGTTGGAGCTGACTGTGATTCTAAGCCATTTGTGCTGCCTTTTTATACTCCCCCAAGCGGAAGCTGATGCAACCTATGGAGCCTTATGGCCATGAGGTTGAAGGGTCGTGGCATGACTTCGACCAATTTTTTCAGAACCATTGTTTCTTATGGCCATGAGGTTGACGGGTCGCGGCATGAGTTCGACCAATTTTTCAAAGTCTTTGTCCGCCGTTTCCGTTGCCAACGGCATGAAAAAAAAGGGTCATGGCATGAGTCGAACTCATGGCATGAGTTTCACCAATTGCAGGAGAGGACAGTACAAGCCAAGGGCTATCTTTTTTATTTTTTTGTCGAAGTCATGCCATGAGTTCACCTCACGGCATGATCCCAACATACGGCCAAAGCCAAAGCCATGGCATGAGTCGAACTCATGGCATGAGTTTCACCAATTGCAGGAGAGGATAGTACAAGCCAAGGGCTATCTTTTTTATTTTTTTGTCGAAGTCATGCCATGAGCTCACCTCATGGCATGATCCCAACATACGGCCAAAGCCAAAGCCATGGCATGAGTTTCACCAATTGCAGGAGAGGACAGTACAAGCCAAGGGCTATCTTTTTTATTTTTTTGTCGAGATCATGCCATGAGTTCACCCCATGGCATGATCCTAACATACGGCCAAAGCCAAAGTCATGGCATGAGTCGAACTCATGGCATGAGTTTCACCAATTGCAGGAGAGGATAGTACAAGCCAAGGGCTATCTTTTTTATTTTTTTGTCGAAGTCATGCCATGAGTTCACCCCATGGCATGATCCTAACATACGGCCAAAGCCAAAGCCATGGCATGAGTCGAACTCATGGCATGAGTTTCACCAATTGCAGGAGAGGACAGTACAAGCCAAGGGCTATCTTTTTTATTTTTTTGTCGAAGTCATGCCGTGAGTTCATCTCATGGCGTGATCTTAACATACGGCAAAAGCCAAAGTAACGACGTGAAACGAGGTCAAAGCTATATAAAAGTATGTTTTGTGAGTTTAATTCATTGTATGCGTCGAAATGGCAATATGAGCTGTGTTTATAGTCTTCAGTTGAACCCGTTTGAATGAAAAAATTAAATTTTTCTCATAAAATAGAAGGAAATTGCGTTACATTTTGTTTAGCTATTTCGTAGTCGGTGTTTCGTTCCATGAAGGGTTCTTAATCCGTTCAATTTCTTGAAAAATTTCAAATGATTTTGACCAAAAAATTCAACATGCCTGTTGAATGGAGCCTGTTCCTGGGAAGGTAGTACAGATCAAGAGCGGTCTACTCAGTAATTTAGCCAGCGCCTTCTATTTTTATAAATAACTGATCTTATAGATCTTGACCCAGGGGGCGCGAATTTCGAGTTTAAAAATTATTCCGGCCATTAGAAATGTTTCAAATTAATATTTGAAGTCTTCAGCTTTAGCGCCATCTATTTTTAATCCTTGGGAATTTGAAAAAAACTTATAAAAGTAGTCAAACACATCGATCTTGACCCAGGAATATTGCCAATATCGGATTTGTTAAAATATCCGACCAGTAGGAGTATTTGAAAGTTGTAATTCAGAGTAATCTTGTAGGTTAGGTTAGGTTTGGTCCGGTTAGGTTTTATTGATAAGTTTAATATTGATAGAAGAATAGGTTCTATTAAGCAGAGCCGGAGGCTCGTTTGAAAAACTAATGTTTGTTTTAAACCCAAGGATTTTTTTATAAATGATCAGGGATCATAAACTTGCTGGGTGACCGAGATTCGGAACAAAAATAGGTTCTATTAAGCGGGTTAGGTTAGTTTATTGTTTGAGGAAAAAAAATAAAAATCTTTTAGATAGGTTTGGCCGAAGGAGAGAGAAGAATAAAAGAGCCGTGTTTTTGTGTAGAATTGTTTGTTTTTCTAAAAAGAATGGGCCTAGAAATAGAGCCAATTTTGTGTGTGTTTATTTTAAAAGATGGGACTAAAAATAGAGCCAATTTTTGTGTGTGTTTTTATAAAAGAGATCTTGAAAGAACGGTCTACTCATAGAGTCATTTTTCCATTTCAAGAATAATTCGTGTGTTGTTTTTAATAAATTGGGCCTGAAATAAGGAGCCAGTTTTATTGTGCAATTTTATTAACCTGTTGTAGGAAGTTCTCGTGAAATTTAGGGACCTTCCGTGGTAATTTTTTCAAAGAAACGGACACAAGTTTTATTAGTGCAATGTTTGTGCAAATCAAGTTCGGCAATGGGTTCTTCAAAAGTGGCCGGACAGATAATAAATTCTGAACAAGGGACAAGACTACAATGATGTCTAGTTGATGCTAGTTCTTCAAGTTCCATTCGATCTTCCAATGTGTCCAGAATGGAAAAAGTGAACGTAATGGAAGGAGGGCTTATAAACTGGACTCGACTATTTTCAAGAAATGGAAGAGTGAGTAGGTGAAGTGCATAAATATTGGAGTTCTCAAAACCAGCTAAAAGGTTCCATTTGACATTTACGAGTGGGGAACAGTATTTGTTTAGCTCAGTTAAATAATCGTCATCGCTAGAGGCAGTCGGGATGAAGGAAAAAGTCATCCGGGACATATTATAACGGCTCACAATGGGCATAACCAGTTCACAAGTAGTGGCAGTGTTCGGGATCGTAGTATTTTTTGGTGTGATGGCAATATTATCAATATGTGTTAGGCCGTAGAAAGTGGCTCTAGGTCCATCATTTTCATCATCTTCTTTGACTGCAATTACTTTAAGCCAGACGATTTGTGTGGGTCCATTCCCTTCTTCGTTTATTCGGTAAATATCAGTTGGGGAACAGGTAATTGTAGTCGGATTTCTTAGCGGAAAAGGCCTTTTGAAAATGGAAAAGTTTATTGTTTGAGGAAAAAAAATAAAAATCTTTTAGACAGGTTTGGCCGAAGGAGAGAGAAGAATAAAAGAGCCGTGTTTTTGTATAGAATTTTTAAAAAGGAATGGGCCTAGAAATAGAGCTAATTTTTGTGTGTGTTTATTTTAAAAGATGGGCCTAAAAATAAAGCCACTTTTTGTGTGTGTTTTTATAAAAGACATCTTGAAAGTAGGGTCTACTCATAGAGCCATTTTTTGTGTGGTTTTTATTAAATCTTAAAAGATAGGCCTAAAAATAGAGCCAATTCTTTGCGTGTTTCATGGAATGAAATCTTAAAAGATGGGCCTAAAAATAGAGCCAGTTTTCTTTGTGGTTTTTATGAAATGAAAAGATGGGCTTAAAAACAGAGTCAGTGTTTTGTGTGGTTGAAATGAGATCTCTAAAAATAGAGCCAATGAAATATTAAAAGATGGGTGTTTTGTTTTTTTTAAATGTTAGTTTTATGGTTGATTTCAGGTTTTTTTTATTATTACAAAAAGATCAATTTAGCTTTGTCTACAAAGACGGATTCTAGTTGGGGCCGGTACAGGGCATCGGGTCTCAGGTTGTATTTGGGAGACATATAATTCATAGTTGATATGAGTACAGATAGACGTGCTATTTCTAATGTTAGCTGGGTTTCTTCCAGATTTGATCCGCAGTACCTTGATAGCTCGTGAGGTAATGGGGGGTTCTAGAATGATCCATTCAAGCCATGTACTACATGGATCCTGTTCTAAAAAGAAAGGAGGGCAGCGACGAAAAATAAGAGCTCCTTGGGAATCCAGGTCTATTCGAAGAAGATTTGTTGGTGGTTGTATCAATGTATTCCAAGGGACTCGTTGGAAAAATTCAGTCCATTGTCCATTGTCAGAAGCAAGGATTATGAAATCCAGGTTGATGTGAGATCCTCCGATAACGTAAGAGGTCCTGGTGAGATTAAGAGACCTTTTATAAAAAAGGATTTGAAGAGAAGTTTCATTATTTTGCAAGGGAATTTAATCAAAAAAAGATTGTTGACAGATCGGATATTAAAAAGAAAACAGACTGTGTTATTGTCAAAAGTAGAATATTTGTGTCGGGAAAAATATTTATTTTCAGGTTTATTTTTTGTAAAGAAATATGCTGCAAGTGTTTAAGACAAGTATGTTCCAGGTTGGCTTTTTTTAAAAAGGTTTTCAAAAAATTGAATGTATTCAAGTTTTCGTATCTTGGTGAAAAGAGTTAATTAGGTTCCAAATGTTGGTTACGATTTTTAAAGTTTCAGGTATTAATGCCATCTATTTTTAAATATTGGAAATTTGAAAGAGTATTTGGGTAAAATATATTTCCATCAGTAGAAATGTTTCAAATATTAAATCGAAGTTTCCGGCGCCAGCACCATCTTATATTCAATCATTGGGAGATTGAAATAAACGAAAAAAGTAGCCAATCATATAGATTTTGTCCCAGGGAACATGAATATTGGATTTTTTTTAAAAACAGACAAGTAGAAGTGCTTTAAAAATTAATGTAGAAGTTTTTAGGCGTTAATGCCATCCCTTTTCAGTTATTGTAAATTCAAAAAGGTATTTGGTGATATATTTTTGTATCCACGGAGCACAAATACAAGTTTAAAAATTCATCGGGTCAGTAAAGATGCTTCAAAGTTTCAGGCGTCAATGCCAATCATTTTTAGTTATTGGAAATTCAATTAGGTTTTTGGTAATTTAGATTTGTATTCAGGGAGCACGAATATCGTGTTTTAAAATTCATCCGATGCTTTAAATATCAATTTGAAGTTTCTGGTGTTAGCGCCATCTTAGTTGTAACAACTTGGAGATAAAAAAAGTGGCCAATCATATAGATTATACCCAGGGAACACGGATATTAGGTTTGAGAAGTATTCGAACAAAGGAAGTGCTTTTTAATTTAAAGTTTTCTTTGGCGTTAGTGCCATTTCGTTTAGTTATTGGAAATTTGAGATCCAATAAACAGAGTCAAGATAGATGTATTCAGTTCTTTTTGTTGTGTTGTGAATAAAAAATAATTCCTTTTTGGAAAATGGTGAGGTTGATATGTAGAAACAGGATTTTTGGGATAGAAAGACCTTAAATCTATGACTTAGTACAAAGGGTATAATTTTTGTCCAGTTCTTCAGTTGAGAATCCAAATTGTTTATACCATAGGCATAAACTTTGAGTTTCGACCCCTAAATCTCAATACTCTTATTTGGACGGGGTCAGAAAATGACTCAGAAGGAGCCATTCTCTACTGGATACCCGTAATTTTAAACTAAAAACTTAATTCTATAAGATAAGGGAAGGAAACCATGTGACCAATGCTAGTAACCAGGCTTAATGACTATTCCAAGGAGCCATTCAGAGAAGGCGGACCAGGGACGTGTCAATACCCATACGTGCTTTTCAAATGAGGCAGTCTAGCTACCCCATATCAAACATCGTTACGGTACGGGTGTATCTTACCATGCTAGGGCAATTGGGCTTGTGTAAGTCTCACTGGGTGAGCGATTACTAGCTCCAAGTCCCATTGTAACAGTGGCCATACCCGGGGGTGTCGAGGAAAGCAATGCGATCGTCTTCACACTATAAGCGACGTTTTAAACATGGAAAGGTACATTGGTGAAGAGAAAATTCCGAAAATAATTGGGTAAAAACAGATTCAAAAACAAAATGGATGGAACATGTGAGTAAAAACTGAACTTAAGTCGGGATAAAAATTGTTTTTGGCTCTGAGATGCGAGCATAGTAATCAATTCACTCTGATCTACTACTTCGCTTGAATGCGGGTTAAAATAATTCAAAGTTTACTAGGGGGAAGGGGGGTCCTTAGTTAGCCCAGCCATGGCCATAGTAAACATCCAATGGAAAAAAAAAAATTTTAAAATAAATAAATTACATTTTTAGGAAAGAGTCTCGGATGAGAGCCGGAATACTTGGTCCAAGGGAAGTTTTTTTCTTTGTTCCAGAGGGGCTGTCCAGGAGGCCTTGTTATTCGTCTGAGCTGTTGGAGCTGACTGTGATTCTAAGCCATTTGTGCTGCCTTTTTATACTCCCCCAAGCGGAAGCTGATGCAACCTATGGAGCCTTATGGCCATGAGGTTGAAGGGTCTGGGCATGACTTCGACCAATTTTTTCAGAACCATTGTTTCTTATGGCCATGAGGTTGACGGGTCGCGGCATGAGTTCGACCAATTTTTCAAAGTCTTTGTCCGCCGTTTCCGTTGCCAACGGCATGAACCAAAGTCATGGCATGAGTCGAACTCATGGCATGAGTTTCACCAATTGCAGGAGAGGACAGTACAAGCCAAGGGCTATCTTTTTTATTTTTTTTGTCGAAGTCATGCCATGAGTTCACCTCACGGCATGATCCCAACATACGGCCAAAGCCAAAGCCATGGCATGAGTCGAACTCATGGCATGAGTTTCACCAATTGCAGGAGAGGATAGTACAAGCCAAGGGCTATCTTTTTTATTTTTTTGTCGAAGTCATGCCATGAGTTCACCTCATGGCATGATCCCAACATACGGCCAAAGCCAAAGCCATGGCATGAGTCGAACTCATGGCATGAGTTTCACCAATTGCAGGAGAGGACAGTACAAGCCAAGGGCTATCTTTTTTATTTTTTTGTCGAAGTCATGCCATGAGTTCACCTCATGGCATGATCCTAACATACGGCCAAAGCCAAAGCCATGGCATGAGTCGAACTCATGGCATGAGTTTCACCAATTGCAGGAGAGGATAGTACAAGCCAAGGGCTATCTTTTTTATTTTTTTGTCGAAGTCATGCCATGAGTTCACCTCATGGCATGATCCTAACATACGGCCAAAGCCAAAGCCATGGCATGAGTCGAACTCATGGCATGAGTTTCACCAATTGCAGGAGAGGATAGTACAAGCCAAGGGCTATCTTTTTTATTTTTTTGTCGAAGTCATGCCATGAGTTCACCTCATGGCATGATCCTAACATACGGCCAAAGCCAAAGCCATGGCATGAGTCGAACTCATGGCATGAGTTTCACCAATTGCAGGAGAGGACAGTACAAGCCAAGGGCTATCTTTTTTATTTTTTTGTCGAAGTCATGCCGTGAGTTCATCTCATGGCGTGATCTTAACATACGGCAAAAGCCAAAGTAACGACGTGAAACGAGGTCACAGCTATATAAAAGTATGTTTTGTGAGTTTAATTCATTGTATGCGTCGAAATGGCAATATGAGCTGTGTTTATAGTCTTCAGTTGAACCCGTTTGAATGAAAAAATTAAATTTTTCTCATAAAATAGAAGGAAATTGCGTTACATTTTGTTTAGTTATTTCGTAGTCGGTGTTTCGTTCCATGAAGGGTTCTTAATCCGTTCAATTTCTTGAAAAATTTCAAATGATTTTGACCAAAAAATTCAACATGCCTGTTGAATGGAGCCTGTTCCTGGGAAGGTAGTACAGATGAAGAGCGGTCTGCTCAGTAATTTAGCCAGCGCCCTCTATTTTTATAAATAACTGATCTTATAGATCTTGACCCAGGGGGCGCGAATTTCGAGTTTAAAAATTATTCCGGCCATTAGAAATGTTTCAAATTAATATTTGAAGTCTTCAGTTTTAGCGCCATCTATTTTTAATCCTTGGGAATTTGAAAAAAACTTATAAAAGTAGTCAAACACATCGATCTTGACCCAGGAATATTGCCAATATCGGATTTGTTAAAATATCCGACCAGTAGGAGTATTTGAAAGTTGTAATTCAGAGTAATCTTGTAGGTTAGGTTAGGTTTGGTCCGGTTAGGTTTTATTGATAAGTTTAATATTGATAGAAGAATAGGTTCTATTAAGCAGAGCCGGAGGCTCGTTTGAAAAACTAATGTTTGTTTTAAACCCAAGGTTTATTTTCATAAATGATCAGGGTGATCATAAACTTGCTGGGTGACCGAGATTTGGAACAAAATAGGTTCTATTAAGCAGAGCCGGAGGCTCGTTTGAAAAATCAATATTTTCTTTAAACCGAAGGGTTGTTTTCATAAATGTTCAGGGTGGGAACTAAATAAAGTTAGTTCAGGTTAGGTTAGGTTCGGTTAGGTTGGGTTCCATTAATATGTTAAATGCCAAAATAGGTTTTATTAATCAGAGCCGGAGGCTCGCCAAATAATCATTTAATATGAAACCGAAGGTTTCAATAGGGGGAATAAAATCAACTTCCTGTGTTTTCTTTAAGGTTGATAATAAATCTTCTGCGGGTCCGGTATTCGGAACTGAGATAAAAGGTTGGGCTAGGTTAGGCCCGGTAAGGTTGGTTTGTATAATGTTGAACGTAAAAATAGGTTTGATTAAATAGAGCCGGAGGCTTGTCAAAAATAGTTTTATAATATGAAACCGAAGGTTTCAATTAAAGGGGGATAAATCCGTTTTTATGTTTTTTTAATTTAGAGTGATCACTAATAGATCTGCTGGGGTCGAAATTGAATTCAAAGTTAAATGTGATGGAAATTTCAAACTCTGCGGCAGAACCAGCAAAAGGAATCCATCGCACAGGGACTCTGCCAACGAAAACGAGTATTGCCGTGGTCCGCTTTGAAAACACCTGCCATTGTCATATCAGATCGAACGCCCGGTAGAGGACTTGGTTGACAGGTAGAATTCGCTTATCCAGGCGTCCACCAATCCAAGTCGACATCGCCCTCCATACTTTGTTAATGGCCTCCCCCACTAGTCCGCTTTTAGATAAATGAAATGGAAGAGACGAAAATGTCCGTAATAAAAATATTCAAATTCCGCGGCATAACCAGCAAAAGGAATCCATCGCACAGGGACTCTGCCAACGAAAACGAGCATTGCCGTGGTCCGCTTTGAAAACACCTGTCATTGTCATATCAGATCGAACGCCCGGTAGAGGACTTGGTTGACAGGTAGAATTCGCTTATCCAGGCGTCCGCCAATCCAAGTCGACATCGCCCCCCATACTTTGTTAATGGCCTCCCCCACTAGTCCGCTTTTAGATAAATGAAATGGAAGAGACGAAAATGTCCGTAATAAAAATATTCAAATTCCGCGGCATAACCAGCAAAAGGAATCCATCGCACAGGGACTCTGCCAACGAAAACGAGCATTGCCGTGGTCCGCTTTGAAAACACCTGTCATTGTCATATCAGATCGAACGCCCGGTAGAGGACTTGGTTGACAGGTAGAATTCGCTTATCCAGGCGTCCGCCAATCCAAGTTGACATCGTCCTCCATACTTTGTAATGGTCTCCCCCACTTGTCAGCCGAGGTAGATGAATTGAGAGAGCCAATGGCAGGCAGAAAACGCCATTTATTTGTTTATAAGATGGAGCACGAGGCCCGGGTCGTCTGTTGGGGATGTGATAGGCCTTATTAACGTTACCTAAGTGGTAATACCTTAAGTCAAAGGAGTCCCTCCGGGGTCATGCTAACAGACTCACAGAGGTCATTGTCATGTCTGCATCGGAGTTCACTACTTTTTGGTCAGTTTATTGTTTGAGGAAAAAAAATAAAAATCTTTTAGATAGGTTTGGCCGAAGGAGAGAGAAGAATAAAAGAGCCGTGTTTTTGTGTAGAATTGTTTGTTTTTCTAAAAAGAATGGGCCTAGAAATAGAGCCAATTTTGTGTGTGTTTATTTTAAAAGATGGGACTAAAAATAGAGCCAATTTTTGTGTGTGTTTTTATAAAAGAGATCTTGAAAGAACGGTCTACTCATAGAGTCATTTTTCCATTTCAAGAATAATTCGTGTGTTGTTTTTAATAAATTGGGCCTGAAATAAGGAGCCAGTTTTATTGTGCAATTTTATTAACCTGTTGTAGGAAGTTCTCGTGAAATTTAGGGACCTTCCGTGGTAATTTTTTCAAAGAAACGGACACAAGTTTTATTAGTGCAATGTTTGTGCAAATCAAGTTCGGCAATGGGTTCTTCAAAAGTGGCCGGACAGATAATAAATTCTGAACAAGGGACAAGACTACAATGATGTCTAGTTGATGCTAGTTCTTCAAGTTCCATTCGATCTTCCAATGTGTCCAGAATGGAAAAAGTGAACGTAATGGAAGGAGGGCTTATAAACTGGACTCGACTATTTTCAAGAAATGGAAGAGTGAGTAGGTGAAGTGCATAAATATTGGAGTTCTCAAAACCAGCTAAAAGGTTCCATTTGACATTTACGAGTGGGGAACAGTATTTGTTTAGCTCAGTTAAATAATCGTCATCGCTAGAGGCAGTCGGGATGAAGGAAAAAGTCATCCGGGACATATTATAACGGCTCACAATGGGCATAACCAGTTCACAAGTAGTGGCAGTGTTCGGGATCGTAGTATTTTTTGGTGTGATGGCAATATTATCAATATGTGTTAGGCCGTAGAAAGTGGCTCTAGGTCCATCATTTTCATCATCTTCTTTGACTGCAATTACTTTAAGCCAGACGATTTGTGTGGGTCCATTCCCTTCTTCGTTTATTCGGTAAATATCAGTTGGGGAACAGGTAATTGTAGTCGGATTTCTTAGCGGAAAAGGCCTTTTGAAAATGGAAAAGTTTATTGTTTGAGGAAAAAAAATAAAAATCTTTTAGACAGGTTTGGCCGAAGGAGAGAGAAGAATAAAAGAGCCGTGTTTTTGTATAGAATTTTTAAAAAGGAATGGGCCTAGAAATAGAGCTAATTTTTGTGTGTGTTTATTTTAAAAGATGGGCCTAAAAATAAAGCCACTTTTTGTGTGTGTTTTTATAAAAGACATCTTGAAAGTAGGGTCTACTCATAGAGCCATTTTTTGTGTGGTTTTTATTAAATCTTAAAAGATAGGCCTAAAAATAGAGCCAATTCTTTGCGTGTTTCATGGAATGAAATCTTAAAAGATGGGCCTAAAAATAGAGCCAGTTTTCTTTGTGGTTTTTATGAAATGAAAAGATGGGCTTAAAAACAGAGTCAGTGTTTTGTGTGGTTGAAATGAGATCTCTAAAAATAGAGCCAATGAAATATTAAAAGATGGGTGTTTTGTTTTTTTTAAATGTTAGTTTTATGGTTGATTTCAGGTTTTTTTTATTATTACAAAAAGATCAATTTAGCTTTGTCTACAAAGACGGATTCTAGTTGGGGCCGGTACAGGGCATCGGGTCTCAGGTTGTATTTGGGAGACATATAATTCATAGTTGATATGAGTACAGATAGACGTGCTATTTCTAATGTTAGCTGGGTTTCTTCCAGATTTGATCCGCAGTACCTTGATAGCTCGTGAGGTAATGGGGGGTTCTAGAATGATCCATTCAAGCCATGTACTACATGGATCCTGTTCTAAAAAGAAAGGAGGGCAGCGACGAAAAATAAGAGCTCCTTGGGAATCCAGGTCTATTCGAAGAAGATTTGTTGGTGGTTGTATCAATGTATTCCAAGGGACTCGTTGGAAAAATTCAGTCCATTGTCCATTGTCAGAAGCAAGGATTATGAAATCCAGGTTGATGTGAGATCCTCCGATAACGTAAGAGGTCCTGGTGAGATTAAGAGACCTTTTATAAAAAAGGATTTGAAGAGAAGTTTCATTATTTTGCAAGGGAATTTAATCAAAAAAAGATTGTTGACAGATCGGATATTAAAAAGAAAACAGACTGTGTTATTGTCAAAAGTAGAATATTTGTGTCGGGAAAAATATTTATTTTCAGGTTTATTTTTTGTAAAGAAATATGCTGCAAGTGTTTAAGACAAGTATGTTCCAGGTTGGCTTTTTTTAAAAAGGTTTTCAAAAAATTGAATGTATTCAAGTTTTCGTATCTTGGTGAAAAGAGTTAATTAGGTTCCAAATGTTGGTTACGATTTTTAAAGTTTCAGGTATTAATGCCATCTATTTTTAAATATTGGAAATTTGAAAGAGTATTTGGGTAAAATATATTTCCATCAGTAGAAATGTTTCAAATATTAAATCGAAGTTTCCGGCGCCAGCACCATCTTATATTCAATCATTGGGAGATTGAAATAAACGAAAAAAGTAGCCAATCATATAGATTTTGTCCCAGGGAACATGAATATTGGATTTTTTTTAAAAACAGACAAGTAGAAGTGCTTTAAAAATTAATGTAGAAGTTTTTAGGCGTTAATGCCATCCCTTTTCAGTTATTGTAAATTCAAAAAGGTATTTGGTGATATATTTTTGTATCCACGGAGCACAAATACAAGTTTAAAAATTCATCGGGTCAGTAAAGATGCTTCAAAGTTTCAGGCGTCAATGCCAATCATTTTTAGTTATTGGAAATTCAATTAGGTTTTTGGTAATTTAGATTTGTATTCAGGGAGCACGAATATCGTGTTTTAAAATTCATCCGATGCTTTAAATATCAATTTGAAGTTTCTGGTGTTAGCGCCATCTTAGTTGTAACAACTTGGAGATAAAAAAAGTGGCCAATCATATAGATTATACCCAGGGAACACGGATATTAGGTTTGAGAAGTATTCGAACAAAGGAAGTGCTTTTTAATTTAAAGTTTTCTTTGGCGTTAGTGCCATTTCGTTTAGTTATTGGAAATTTGAGATCCAATAAACAGAGTCAAGATAGATGTATTCAGTTCTTTTTGTTGTGTTGTGAATAAAAAATAATTCCTTTTTGGAAAATGGTGAGGTTGATATGTAGAAACAGGATTTTTGGGATAGAAAGACCTTAAATCTATGACTTAGTACAAAGGGTATAATTTTTGTCCAGTTCTTCAGTTGAGAATCCAAATTGTTTATACCATAGGCATAAACTTTGAGTTTCGACCCCTAAATCTCAATACTCTTATTTGGACGGGGTCAGAAAATGACTCAGAAGGAGCCATTCTCTACTGGATACCCGTAATTTTAAACTAAAAACTTAATTCTATAAGATAAGGGAAGGAAACCATGTGACCAATGCTAGTAACCAGGCTTAATGACTATTCCAAGGAGCCATTCAGAGAAGGCGGACCAGGGACGTGTCAATACCCATACGTGCTTTTCAAATGAGGCAGTCTAGCTACCCCATATCAAACATCGTTACGGTACGGGTGTATCTTACCATGCTAGGGCAATTGGGCTTGTGTAAGTCTCACTGGGTGAGCGATTACTAGCTCCAAGTCCCATTGTAACAGTGGCCATACCCGGGGGTGTCGAGGAAAGCAATGCGATCGTCTTCACACTATAAGCGACGTTTTAAACATGGAAAGGTACATTGGTGAAGAGAAAATTCCGAAAATAATTGGGTAAAAACAGATTCAAAAACAAAATGGATGGAACATGTGAGTAAAAACTGAACTTAAGTCGGGATAAAAATTGTTTTTGGCTCTGAGATGCGAGCATAGTAATCAATTCACTCTGATCTACTACTTCGCTTGAATGCGGGTTAAAATAATTCAAAGTTTACTAGGGGGAAGGGGGGTCCTTAGTTAGCCCAGCCATGGCCATAGTAAACATCCAATGGAAAAAAAAAAATTTTAAAATAAATAAATTACATTTTTAGGAAAGAGTCTCGGATGAGAGCCGGAATACTTGGTCCAAGGGAAGTTTTTTTCTTTGTTCCAGAGGGGCTGTCCAGGAGGCCTTGTTATTCGTCTGAGCTGTTGGAGCTGACTGTGATTCTAAGCCATTTGTGCTGCCTTTTTATACTCCCCCAAGCGGAAGCTGATGCAACCTATGGAGCCTTATGGCCATGAGGTTGAAGGGTCTGGGCATGACTTCGACCAATTTTTTCAGAACCATTGTTTCTTATGGCCATGAGGTTGACGGGTCGCGGCATGAGTTCGACCAATTTTTCAAAGTCTTTGTCCGCCGTTTCCGTTGCCAACGGCATGAACCAAAGTCATGGCATGAGTCGAACTCATGGCATGAGTTTCACCAATTGCAGGAGAGGACAGTACAAGCCAAGGGCTATCTTTTTTATTTTTTTTGTCGAAGTCATGCCATGAGTTCACCTCACGGCATGATCCCAACATACGGCCAAAGCCAAAGCCATGGCATGAGTCGAACTCATGGCATGAGTTTCACCAATTGCAGGAGAGGATAGTACAAGCCAAGGGCTATCTTTTTTATTTTTTTGTCGAAGTCATGCCATGAGTTCACCTCATGGCATGATCCCAACATACGGCCAAAGCCAAAGCCATGGCATGAGTCGAACTCATGGCATGAGTTTCACCAATTGCAGGAGAGGACAGTACAAGCCAAGGGCTATCTTTTTTATTTTTTTGTCGAAGTCATGCCATGAGTTCACCTCATGGCATGATCCTAACATACGGCCAAAGCCAAAGCCATGGCATGAGTCGAACTCATGGCATGAGTTTCACCAATTGCAGGAGAGGATAGTACAAGCCAAGGGCTATCTTTTTTATTTTTTTGTCGAAGTCATGCCATGAGTTCACCTCATGGCATGATCCTAACATACGGCCAAAGCCAAAGCCATGGCATGAGTCGAACTCATGGCATGAGTTTCACCAATTGCAGGAGAGGATAGTACAAGCCAAGGGCTATCTTTTTTATTTTTTTGTCGAAGTCATGCCATGAGTTCACCTCATGGCATGATCCTAACATACGGCCAAAGCCAAAGCCATGGCATGAGTCGAACTCATGGCATGAGTTTCACCAATTGCAGGAGAGGACAGTACAAGCCAAGGGCTATCTTTTTTATTTTTTTGTCGAAGTCATGCCGTGAGTTCATCTCATGGCGTGATCTTAACATACGGCAAAAGCCAAAGTAACGACGTGAAACGAGGTCACAGCTATATAAAAGTATGTTTTGTGAGTTTAATTCATTGTATGCGTCGAAATGGCAATATGAGCTGTGTTTATAGTCTTCAGTTGAACCCGTTTGAATGAAAAAATTAAATTTTTCTCATAAAATAGAAGGAAATTGCGTTACATTTTGTTTAGTTATTTCGTAGTCGGTGTTTCGTTCCATGAAGGGTTCTTAATCCGTTCAATTTCTTGAAAAATTTCAAATGATTTTGACCAAAAAATTCAACATGCCTGTTGAATGGAGCCTGTTCCTGGGAAGGTAGTACAGATGAAGAGCGGTCTGCTCAGTAATTTAGCCAGCGCCCTCTATTTTTATAAATAACTGATCTTATAGATCTTGACCCAGGGGGCGCGAATTTCGAGTTTAAAAATTATTCCGGCCATTAGAAATGTTTCAAATTAATATTTGAAGTCTTCAGTTTTAGCGCCATCTATTTTTAATCCTTGGGAATTTGAAAAAAACTTATAAAAGTAGTCAAACACATCGATCTTGACCCAGGAATATTGCCAATATCGGATTTGTTAAAATATCCGACCAGTAGGAGTATTTGAAAGTTGTAATTCAGAGTAATCTTGTAGGTTAGGTTAGGTTTGGTCCGGTTAGGTTTTATTGATAAGTTTAATATTGATAGAAGAATAGGTTCTATTAAGCAGAGCCGGAGGCTCGTTTGAAAAACTAATGTTTGTTTTAAACCCAAGGTTTATTTTCATAAATGATCAGGGTGATCATAAACTTGCTGGGTGACCGAGATTTGGAACAAAATAGGTTCTATTAAGCAGAGCCGGAGGCTCGTTTGAAAAATCAATATTTTCTTTAAACCGAAGGGTTGTTTTCATAAATGTTCAGGGTGGGAACTAAATAAAGTTAGTTCAGGTTAGGTTAGGTTCGGTTAGGTTGGGTTCCATTAATATGTTAAATGCCAAAATAGGTTTTATTAATCAGAGCCGGAGGCTCGCCAAATAATCATTTAATATGAAACCGAAGGTTTCAATAGGGGGAATAAAATCAACTTCCTGTGTTTTCTTTAAGGTTGATAATAAATCTTCTGCGGGTCCGGTATTCGGAACTGAGATAAAAGGTTGGGCTAGGTTAGGCCCGGTAAGGTTGGTTTGTATAATGTTGAACGTAAAAATAGGTTTGATTAAATAGAGCCGGAGGCTTGTCAAAAATAGTTTTATAATATGAAACCGAAGGTTTCAATTAAAGGGGGATAAATCCGTTTTTATGTTTTTTTAATTTAGAGTGATCACTAATAGATCTGCTGGGGTCGAAATTGAATTCAAAGTTAAATGTGATGGAAATTTCAAACTCTGCGGCAGAACCAGCAAAAGGAATCCATCGCACAGGGACTCTGCCAACGAAAACGAGTATTGCCGTGGTCCGCTTTGAAAACACCTGCCATTGTCATATCAGATCGAACGCCCGGTAGAGGACTTGGTTGACAGGTAGAATTCGCTTATCCAGGCGTCCACCAATCCAAGTCGACATCGCCCTCCATACTTTGTTAATGGCCTCCCCCACTAGTCCGCTTTTAGATAAATGAAATGGAAGAGACGAAAATGTCCGTAATAAAAATATTCAAATTCCGCGGCATAACCAGCAAAAGGAATCCATCGCACAGGGACTCTGCCAACGAAAACGAGCATTGCCGTGGTCCGCTTTGAAAACACCTGTCATTGTCATATCAGATCGAACGCCCGGTAGAGGACTTGGTTGACAGGTAGAATTCGCTTATCCAGGCGTCCGCCAATCCAAGTCGACATCGCCCCCCATACTTTGTTAATGGCCTCCCCCACTAGTCCGCTTTTAGATAAATGAAATGGAAGAGACGAAAATGTCCGTAATAAAAATATTCAAATTCCGCGGCATAACCAGCAAAAGGAATCCATCGCACAGGGACTCTGCCAACGAAAACGAGCATTGCCGTGGTCCGCTTTGAAAACACCTGTCATTGTCATATCAGATCGAACGCCCGGTAGAGGACTTGGTTGACAGGTAGAATTCGCTTATCCAGGCGTCCGCCAATCCAAGTTGACATCGTCCTCCATACTTTGTAATGGTCTCCCCCACTTGTCAGCCGAGGTAGATGAATTGAGAGAGCCAATGGCAGGCAGAAAACGCCATTTATTTGTTTATAAGATGGAGCACGAGGCCCGGGTCGTCTGTTGGGGATGTGATAGGCCTTATTAACGTTACCTAAGTGGTAATACCTTAAGTCAAAGGAGTCCCTCCGGGGTCATGCTAACAGACTCACAGAGGTCATTGTCATGTCTGCATCGGAGTTCACTACTTTTTGGTCAGTTTATTGTTTGAGGAAAAAAAATAAAAATCTTTTAGATAGGTTTGGCCGAAGGAGAGAGAAGAATAAAAGAGCCGTGTTTTTGTGTAGAATTGTTTGTTTTTCTAAAAAGAATGGGCCTAGAAATAGAGCCAATTTTGTGTGTGTTTATTTTAAAAGATGGGACTAAAAATAGAGCCAATTTTTGTGTGTGTTTTTATAAAAGAGATCTTGAAAGAACGGTCTACTCATAGAGTCATTTTTCCATTTCAAGAATAATTCGTGTGTTGTTTTTAATAAATTGGGCCTGAAATAAGGAGCCAGTTTTATTGTGCAATTTTATTAACCTGTTGTAGGAAGTTCTCGTGAAATTTAGGGACCTTCCGTGGTAATTTTTTCAAAGAAACGGACACAAGTTTTATTAGTGCAATGTTTGTGCAAATCAAGTTCGGCAATGGGTTCTTCAAAAGTGGCCGGACAGATAATAAATTCTGAACAAGGGACAAGACTACAATGATGTCTAGTTGATGCTAGTTCTTCAAGTTCCATTCGATCTTCCAATGTGTCCAGAATGGAAAAAGTGAACGTAATGGAAGGAGGGCTTATAAACTGGACTCGACTATTTTCAAGAAATGGAAGAGTGAGTAGGTGAAGTGCATAAATATTGGAGTTCTCAAAACCAGCTAAAAGGTTCCATTTGACATTTACGAGTGGGGAACAGTATTTGTTTAGCTCAGTTAAATAATCGTCATCGCTAGAGGCAGTCGGGATGAAGGAAAAAGTCATCCGGGACATATTATAACGGCTCACAATGGGCATAACCAGTTCACAAGTAGTGGCAGTGTTCGGGATCGTAGTATTTTTTGGTGTGATGGCAATATTATCAATATGTGTTAGGCCGTAGAAAGTGGCTCTAGGTCCATCATTTTCATCATCTTCTTTGACTGCAATTACTTTAAGCCAGACGATTTGTGTGGGTCCATTCCCTTCTTCGTTTATTCGGTAAATATCAGTTGGGGAACAGGTAATTGTAGTCGGATTTCTTAGCGGAAAAGGCCTTTTGAAAATGGAAAAGTTTATTGTTTGAGGAAAAAAAATAAAAATCTTTTAGACAGGTTTGGCCGAAGGAGAGAGAAGAATAAAAGAGCCGTGTTTTTGTATAGAATTTTTAAAAAGGAATGGGCCTAGAAATAGAGCTAATTTTTGTGTGTGTTTATTTTAAAAGATGGGCCTAAAAATAAAGCCACTTTTTGTGTGTGTTTTTATAAAAGACATCTTGAAAGTAGGGTCTACTCATAGAGCCATTTTTTGTGTGGTTTTTATTAAATCTTAAAAGATAGGCCTAAAAATAGAGCCAATTCTTTGCGTGTTTCATGGAATGAAATCTTAAAAGATGGGCCTAAAAATAGAGCCAGTTTTCTTTGTGGTTTTTATGAAATGAAAAGATGGGCTTAAAAACAGAGTCAGTGTTTTGTGTGGTTGAAATGAGATCTCTAAAAATAGAGCCAATGAAATATTAAAAGATGGGTGTTTTGTTTTTTTTAAATGTTAGTTTTATGGTTGATTTCAGGTTTTTTTTATTATTACAAAAAGATCAATTTAGCTTTGTCTACAAAGACGGATTCTAGTTGGGGCCGGTACAGGGCATCGGGTCTCAGGTTGTATTTGGGAGACATATAATTCATAGTTGATATGAGTACAGATAGACGTGCTATTTCTAATGTTAGCTGGGTTTCTTCCAGATTTGATCCGCAGTACCTTGATAGCTCGTGAGGTAATGGGGGGTTCTAGAATGATCCATTCAAGCCATGTACTACATGGATCCTGTTCTAAAAAGAAAGGAGGGCAGCGACGAAAAATAAGAGCTCCTTGGGAATCCAGGTCTATTCGAAGAAGATTTGTTGGTGGTTGTATCAATGTATTCCAAGGGACTCGTTGGAAAAATTCAGTCCATTGTCCATTGTCAGAAGCAAGGATTATGAAATCCAGGTTGATGTGAGATCCTCCGATAACGTAAGAGGTCCTGGTGAGATTAAGAGACCTTTTATAAAAAAGGATTTGAAGAGAAGTTTCATTATTTTGCAAGGGAATTTAATCAAAAAAAGATTGTTGACAGATCGGATATTAAAAAGAAAACAGACTGTGTTATTGTCAAAAGTAGAATATTTGTGTCGGGAAAAATATTTATTTTCAGGTTTATTTTTTGTAAAGAAATATGCTGCAAGTGTTTAAGACAAGTATGTTCCAGGTTGGCTTTTTTTAAAAAGGTTTTCAAAAAATTGAATGTATTCAAGTTTTCGTATCTTGGTGAAAAGAGTTAATTAGGTTCCAAATGTTGGTTACGATTTTTAAAGTTTCAGGTATTAATGCCATCTATTTTTAAATATTGGAAATTTGAAAGAGTATTTGGGTAAAATATATTTCCATCAGTAGAAATGTTTCAAATATTAAATCGAAGTTTCCGGCGCCAGCACCATCTTATATTCAATCATTGGGAGATTGAAATAAACGAAAAAAGTAGCCAATCATATAGATTTTGTCCCAGGGAACATGAATATTGGATTTTTTTTAAAAACAGACAAGTAGAAGTGCTTTAAAAATTAATGTAGAAGTTTTTAGGCGTTAATGCCATCCCTTTTCAGTTATTGTAAATTCAAAAAGGTATTTGGTGATATATTTTTGTATCCACGGAGCACAAATACAAGTTTAAAAATTCATCGGGTCAGTAAAGATGCTTCAAAGTTTCAGGCGTCAATGCCAATCATTTTTAGTTATTGGAAATTCAATTAGGTTTTTGGTAATTTAGATTTGTATTCAGGGAGCACGAATATCGTGTTTTAAAATTCATCCGATGCTTTAAATATCAATTTGAAGTTTCTGGTGTTAGCGCCATCTTAGTTGTAACAACTTGGAGATAAAAAAAGTGGCCAATCATATAGATTATACCCAGGGAACACGGATATTAGGTTTGAGAAGTATTCGAACAAAGGAAGTGCTTTTTAATTTAAAGTTTTCTTTGGCGTTAGTGCCATTTCGTTTAGTTATTGGAAATTTGAGATCCAATAAACAGAGTCAAGATAGATGTATTCAGTTCTTTTTGTTGTGTTGTGAATAAAAAATAATTCCTTTTTGGAAAATGGTGAGGTTGATATGTAGAAACAGGATTTTTGGGATAGAAAGACCTTAAATCTATGACTTAGTACAAAGGGTATAATTTTTGTCCAGTTCTTCAGTTGAGAATCCAAATTGTTTATACCATAGGCATAAACTTTGAGTTTCGACCCCTAAATCTCAATACTCTTATTTGGACGGGGTCAGAAAATGACTCAGAAGGAGCCATTCTCTACTGGATACCCGTAATTTTAAACTAAAAACTTAATTCTATAAGATAAGGGAAGGAAACCATGTGACCAATGCTAGTAACCAGGCTTAATGACTATTCCAAGGAGCCATTCAGAGAAGGCGGACCAGGGACGTGTCAATACCCATACGTGCTTTTCAAATGAGGCAGTCTAGCTACCCCATATCAAACATCGTTACGGTACGGGTGTATCTTACCATGCTAGGGCAATTGGGCTTGTGTAAGTCTCACTGGGTGAGCGATTACTAGCTCCAAGTCCCATTGTAACAGTGGCCATACCCGGGGGTGTCGAGGAAAGCAATGCGATCGTCTTCACACTATAAGCGACGTTTTAAACATGGAAAGGTACATTGGTGAAGAGAAAATTCCGAAAATAATTGGGTAAAAACAGATTCAAAAACAAAATGGATGGAACATGTGAGTAAAAACTGAACTTAAGTCGGGATAAAAATTGTTTTTGGCTCTGAGATGCGAGCATAGTAATCAATTCACTCTGATCTACTACTTCGCTTGAATGCGGGTTAAAATAATTCAAAGTTTACTAGGGGGAAGGGGGGTCCTTAGTTAGCCCAGCCATGGCCATAGTAAACATCCAATGGAAAAAAAAATTTTAAAATAAATAAATTACATTTTTAGGAAAGAGTCTCGGATGAGAGCCGGAATACTTGGTCCAAGGGAAGTTTTTTTCTTTGTTCCAGAGGGGCTGTCCAGGAGGCCTTGTTATTCGTCTGAGCTGTTGGAGCTGACTGTGATTCTAAGCCATTTGTGCTGCCTTTTTATACTCCCCCAAGCGGAAGCTGATGCAACCTATGGAGCCTTATGGCCATGAGGTTGAAGGGTCTGGGCATGACTTCGACCAATTTTTTCAGAACCATTGTTTCTTATGGCCATGAGGTTGACGGGTCGCGGCATGAGTTCGACCAATTTTTCAAAGTCTTTGTCCGCCGTTTCCGTTGCCAACGGCATGAACCAAAGTCATGGCATGAGTCGAACTCATGGCATGAGTTTCACCAATTGCAGGAGAGGACAGTACAAGCCAAGGGCTATCTTTTTTATTTTTTTTGTCGAAGTCATGCCATGAGTTCACCTCACGGCATGATCCCAACATACGGCCAAAGCCAAAGCCATGGCATGAGTCGAACTCATGGCATGAGTTTCACCAATTGCAGGAGAGGATAGTACAAGCCAAGGGCTATCTTTTTTATTTTTTGGTTAGTTTATTGTTTGAGGAAAAAAAATAAAAATCTTTTAGATAGGTTTGGCCGAAGGAGAGAGAAGAATAAAAGAGCCGTGTTTTTGTGTAGAATTGTTTGTTTTTCTAAAAAGAATGGGCCTAGAAATAGAGCCAATTTTGTGTGTGTTTATTTTAAAAGATGGGACTAAAAATAGAGCCAATTTTTGTGTGTGTTTTTATAAAAGAGATCTTGAAAGAACGGTCTACTCATAGAGTCATTTTTCCATTTCAAGAATAATTCGTGTGTTGTTTTTAATAAATTGGGCCTGAAATAAGGAGCCAGTTTTATTGTGCAATTTTATTAACCTGTTGTAGGAAGTTCTCGTGAAATTTAGGGACCTTCCGTGGTAATTTTTTCAAAGAAACGGACACAAGTTTTATTAGTGCAATGTTTGTGCAAATCAAGTTCGGCAATGGGTTCTTCAAAAGTGGCCGGACAGATAATAAATTCTGAACAAGGGACAAGACTACAATGATGTCTAGTTGATGCTAGTTCTTCAAGTTCCATTCGATCTTCCAATGTGTCCAGAATGGAAAAAGTGAACGTAATGGAAGGAGGGCTTATAAACTGGACTCGACTATTTTCAAGAAATGGAAGAGTGAGTAGGTGAAGTGCATAAATATTGGAGTTCTCAAAACCAGCTAAAAGGTTCCATTTGACATTTACGAGTGGGGAACAGTATTTGTTTAGCTCAGTTAAATAATCGTCATCGCTAGAGGCAGTCGGGATGAAGGAAAAAGTCATCCGGGACATATTATAACGGCTCACAATGGGCATAACCAGTTCACAAGTAGTGGCAGTGTTCGGGATCGTAGTATTTTTTGGTGTGATGGCAATATTATCAATATGTGTTAGGCCGTAGAAAGTGGCTCTAGGTCCATCATTTTCATCATCTTCTTTGACTGCAATTACTTTAAGCCAGACGATTTGTGTGGGTCCATTCCCTTCTTCGTTTATTCGGTAAATATCAGTTGGGGAACAGGTAATTGTAGTCGGATTTCTTAGCGGAAAAGGCCTTTTGAAAATGGAAAAGTTTATTGTTTGAGGAAAAAAAATAAAAATCTTTTAGACAGGTTTGGCCGAAGGAGAGAGAAGAATAAAAGAGCCGTGTTTTTGTATAGAATTTTTAAAAAGGAATGGGCCTAGAAATAGAGCTAATTTTTGTGTGTGTTTATTTTAAAAGATGGGCCTAAAAATAAAGCCACTTTTTGTGTGTGTTTTTATAAAAGACATCTTGAAAGTAGGGTCTACTCATAGAGCCATTTTTTGTGTGGTTTTTATTAAATCTTAAAAGATAGGCCTAAAAATAGAGCCAATTCTTTGCGTGTTTCATGGAATGAAATCTTAAAAGATGGGCCTAAAAATAGAGCCAGTTTTCTTTGTGGTTTTTATGAAATGAAAAGATGGGCTTAAAAACAGAGTCAGTGTTTTGTGTGGTTGAAATGAGATCTCTAAAAATAGAGCCAATGAAATATTAAAAGATGGGTGTTTTGTTTTTTTTAAATGTTAGTTTTATGGTTGATTTCAGGTTTTTTTTATTATTACAAAAAGATCAATTTAGCTTTGTCTACAAAGACGGATTCTAGTTGGGGCCGGTACAGGGCATCGGGTCTCAGGTTGTATTTGGGAGACATATAATTCATAGTTGATATGAGTACAGATAGACGTGCTATTTCTAATGTTAGCTGGGTTTCTTCCAGATTTGATCCGCAGTACCTTGATAGCTCGTGAGGTAATGGGGGGTTCTAGAATGATCCATTCAAGCCATGTACTACATGGATCCTGTTCTAAAAAGAAAGGAGGGCAGCGACGAAAAATAAGAGCTCCTTGGGAATCCAGGTCTATTCGAAGAAGATTTGTTGGTGGTTGTATCAATGTATTCCAAGGGACTCGTTGGAAAAATTCAGTCCATTGTCCATTGTCAGAAGCAAGGATTATGAAATCCAGGTTGATGTGAGATCCTCCGATAACGTAAGAGGTCCTGGTGAGATTAAGAGACCTTTTATAAAAAAGGATTTGAAGAGAAGTTTCATTATTTTGCAAGGGAATTTAATCAAAAAAAGATTGTTGACAGATCGGATATTAAAAAGAAAACAGACTGTGTTATTGTCAAAAGTAGAATATTTGTGTCGGGAAAAATATTTATTTTCAGGTTTATTTTTTGTAAAGAAATATGCTGCAAGTGTTTAAGACAAGTATGTTCCAGGTTGGCTTTTTTTAAAAAGGTTTTCAAAAAATTGAATGTATTCAAGTTTTCGTATCTTGGTGAAAAGAGTTAATTAGGTTCCAAATGTTGGTTACGATTTTTAAAGTTTCAGGTATTAATGCCATCTATTTTTAAATATTGGAAATTTGAAAGAGTATTTGGGTAAAATATATTTCCATCAGTAGAAATGTTTCAAATATTAAATCGAAGTTTCCGGCGCCAGCACCATCTTATATTCAATCATTGGGAGATTGAAATAAACGAAAAAAGTAGCCAATCATATAGATTTTGTCCCAGGGAACATGAATATTGGATTTTTTTTAAAAACAGACAAGTAGAAGTGCTTTAAAAATTAATGTAGAAGTTTTTAGGCGTTAATGCCATCCCTTTTCAGTTATTGTAAATTCAAAAAGGTATTTGGTGATATATTTTTGTATCCACGGAGCACAAATACAAGTTTAAAAATTCATCGGGTCAGTAAAGATGCTTCAAAGTTTCAGGCGTCAATGCCAATCATTTTTAGTTATTGGTTAGGTTAGGTTAGGTTAGGTTAGGTTAGGTTAGGTTAGGTTAGGTTAGGTTAGGTTAGGTTAGGTTAGGTTAGGTTAGGTTAGGTTAGGTTAGGTTAGGTTAGGTTAGGTTAGGTTAGTTTATTGTTTGAGGAAAAAAAATAAAAATCTTTTAGATAGGTTTGGCCGAAGGAGAGAGAAGAATAAAAGAGCCGTGTTTTTGTGTAGAATTGTTTGTTTTTCTAAAAAGAATGGGCCTAGAAATAGAGCCAATTTTGTGTGTGTTTATTTTAAAAGATGGGACTAAAAATAGAGCCAATTTTTGTGTGTGTTTTTATAAAAGAGATCTTGAAAGAACGGTCTACTCATAGAGTCATTTTTCCATTTCAAGAATAATTCGTGTGTTGTTTTTAATAAATTGGGCCTGAAATAAGGAGCCAGTTTTATTGTGCAATTTTATTAACCTGTTGTAGGAAGTTCTCGTGAAATTTAGGGACCTTCCGTGGTAATTTTTTCAAAGAAACGGACACAAGTTTTATTAGTGCAATGTTTGTGCAAATCAAGTTCGGCAATGGGTTCTTCAAAAGTGGCCGGACAGATAATAAATTCTGAACAAGGGACAAGACTACAATGATGTCTAGTTGATGCTAGTTCTTCAAGTTCCATTCGATCTTCCAATGTGTCCAGAATGGAAAAAGTGAACGTAATGGAAGGAGGGCTTATAAACTGGACTCGACTATTTTCAAGAAATGGAAGAGTGAGTAGGTGAAGTGCATAAATATTGGAGTTCTCAAAACCAGCTAAAAGGTTCCATTTGACATTTACGAGTGGGGAACAGTATTTGTTTAGCTCAGTTAAATAATCGTCATCGCTAGAGGCAGTCGGGATGAAGGAAAAAGTCATCCGGGACATATTATAACGGCTCACAATGGGCATAACCAGTTCACAAGTAGTGGCAGTGTTCGGGATCGTAGTATTTTTTGGTGTGATGGCAATATTATCAATATGTGTTAGGCCGTAGAAAGTGGCTCTAGGTCCATCATTTTCATCATCTTCTTTGACTGCAATTACTTTAAGCCAGACGATTTGTGTGGGTCCATTCCCTTCTTCGTTTATTCGGTAAATATCAGTTGGGGAACAGGTAATTGTAGTCGGATTTCTTAGCGGAAAAGGCCTTTTGAAAATGGAAAAGTTTATTGTTTGAGGAAAAAAAATAAAAATCTTTTAGACAGGTTTGGCCGAAGGAGAGAGAAGAATAAAAGAGCCGTGTTTTTGTATAGAATTTTTAAAAAGGAATGGGCCTAGAAATAGAGCTAATTTTTGTGTGTGTTTATTTTAAAAGATGGGCCTAAAAATAAAGCCACTTTTTGTGTGTGTTTTTATAAAAGACATCTTGAAAGTAGGGTCTACTCATAGAGCCATTTTTTGTGTGGTTTTTATTAAATCTTAAAAGATAGGCCTAAAAATAGAGCCAATTCTTTGCGTGTTTCATGGAATGAAATCTTAAAAGATGGGCCTAAAAATAGAGCCAGTTTTCTTTGTGGTTTTTATGAAATGAAAAGATGGGCTTAAAAACAGAGTCAGTGTTTTGTGTGGTTGAAATGAGATCTCTAAAAATAGAGCCAATGAAATATTAAAAGATGGGTGTTTTGTTTTTTTTAAATGTTAGTTTTATGGTTGATTTCAGGTTTTTTTTATTATTACAAAAAGATCAATTTAGCTTTGTCTACAAAGACGGATTCTAGTTGGGGCCGGTACAGGGCATCGGGTCTCAGGTTGTATTTGGGAGACATATAATTCATAGTTGATATGAGTACAGATAGACGTGCTATTTCTAATGTTAGCTGGGTTTCTTCCAGATTTGATCCGCAGTACCTTGATAGCTCGTGAGGTAATGGGGGGTTCTAGAATGATCCATTCAAGCCATGTACTACATGGATCCTGTTCTAAAAAGAAAGGAGGGCAGCGACGAAAAATAAGAGCTCCTTGGGAATCCAGGTCTATTCGAAGAAGATTTGTTGGTGGTTGTATCAATGTATTCCAAGGGACTCGTTGGAAAAATTCAGTCCATTGTCCATTGTCAGAAGCAAGGATTATGAAATCCAGGTTGATGTGAGATCCTCCGATAACGTAAGAGGTCCTGGTGAGATTAAGAGACCTTTTATAAAAAAGGATTTGAAGAGAAGTTTCATTATTTTGCAAGGGAATTTAATCAAAAAAAGATTGTTGACAGATCGGATATTAAAAAGAAAACAGACTGTGTTATTGTCAAAAGTAGAATATTTGTGTCGGGAAAAATATTTATTTTCAGGTTTATTTTTTGTAAAGAAATATGCTGCAAGTGTTTAAGACAAGTATGTTCCAGGTTGGCTTTTTTTAAAAAGGTTTTCAAAAAATTGAATGTATTCAAGTTTTCGTATCTTGGTGAAAAGAGTTAATTAGGTTCCAAATGTTGGTTACGATTTTTAAAGTTTCAGGTATTAATGCCATCTATTTTTAAATATTGGAAATTTGAAAGAGTATTTGGGTAAAATATATTTCCATCAGTAGAAATGTTTCAAATATTAAATCGAAGTTTCCGGCGCCAGCACCATCTTATATTCAATCATTGGGAGATTGAAATAAACGAAAAAAGTAGCCAATCATATAGATTTTGTCCCAGGGAACATGAATATTGGATTTTTTTTAAAAACAGACAAGTAGAAGTGCTTTAAAAATTAATGTAGAAGTTTTTAGGCGTTAATGCCATCCCTTTTCAGTTATTGTAAATTCAAAAAGGTATTTGGTGATATATTTTTGTATCCACGGAGCACAAATACAAGTTTAAAAATTCATCGGGTCAGTAAAGATGCTTCAAAGTTTCAGGCGTCAATGCCAATCATTTTTAGTTATTGGAAATTCAATTAGGTTTTTGGTAATTTAGATTTGTATTCAGGGAGCACGAATATCGTGTTTTAAAATTCATCCGATGCTTTAAATATCAATTTGAAGTTTCTGGTGTTAGCGCCATCTTAGTTGTAACAACTTGGAGATAAAAAAAGTGGCCAATCATATAGATTATACCCAGGGAACACGGATATTAGGTTTGAGAAGTATTCGAACAAAGGAAGTGCTTTTTAATTTAAAGTTTTCTTTGGCGTTAGTGCCATTTCGTTTAGTTATTGGAAATTTGAGATCCAATAAACAGAGTCAAGATAGATGTATTCAGTTCTTTTTGTTGTGTTGTGAATAAAAAATAATTCCTTTTTGGAAAATGGTGAGGTTGATATGTAGAAACAGGATTTTTGGGATAGAAAGACCTTAAATCGATGACTTAGTACAAAGGGTATAATTTTTGTCCAGTTCTTCAGTTGAGAATCCAAATTGTTTATACCATAGGCATAAACTTTGAGTTTCGACCCCTAAATCTCAATACTCTTATTTGGACGGGGTCAGAAAATGACTCAGAAGGAGCCATTCTCTACTGGATACCCGTAATTTTAAACTAAAAACTTAATTCTATAAGATAAGGGAAGGAAACCATGTGACCAATGCTAGTAACCAGGCTTAATGACTATTCCAAGGAGCCATTCAGAGAAGGCGGACCAGGGACGTGTCAATACCCATACGTGCTTTTCAAATGAGGCAGTCTAGCTACCCCATATCAAACATCGTTACGGTACGGGTGTATCTTACCATGCTAGGGCAATTGGGCTTGTGTAAGTCTCACTGGGTGAGCGATTACTAGCTCCAAGTCCCATTGTAACAGTGGCCATACCCGGGGGTGTCGAGGAAAGCAATGCGATCGTCTTCACACTATAAGCGACGTTTTAAACATGGAAAGGTACATTGGTGAAGAGAAAATTCCGAAAATAATTGGGTAAAAACAGATTCAAAAACAAAATGGATGGAACATGTGAGTAAAAACTGAACTTAAGTCGGGATAAAAATTGTTTTTGGCTCTGAGATGCGAGCATAGTAATCAATTCACTCTGATCTACTACTTCGCTTGAATGCGGGTTAAAATAATTCAAAGTTTACTAGGGGGAAGGGGGGTCCTTAGTTAGCCCAGCCATGGCCATAGTAAACATCCAATGGAAAAAAAAAATTTTAAAATAAATAAATTACATTTTTAGGAAAGAGTCTCGGATGAGAGCCGGAATACTTGGTCCAAGGGAAGTTTTTTTCTTTGTTCCAGAGGGGCTGTCCAGGAGGCCTTGTTATTCGTCTGAGCTGTTGGAGCTGACTGTGATTCTAAGCCATTTGTGCTGCCTTTTTATACTCCCCCAAGCGGAAGCTGATGCAACCTATGGAGCCTTATGGCCATGAGGTTGAAGGGTCTGGGCATGACTTCGACCAATTTTTTCAGAACCATTGTTTCTTATGGCCATGAGGTTGACGGGTCGCGGCATGAGTTCGACCAATTTTTCAAAGTCTTTGTCCGCCGTTTCCGTTGCCAACGGCATGAACCAAAGTCATGGCATGAGTCGAACTCATGGCATGAGTTTCACCAATTGCAGGAGAGGACAGTACAAGCCAAGGGCTATCTTTTTTATTTTTTTTGTCGAAGTCATGCCATGAGTTCACCTCACGGCATGATCCCAACATACGGCCAAAGCCAAAGCCATGGCATGAGTCGAACTCATGGCATGAGTTTCACCAATTGCAGGAGAGGATAGTACAAGCCAAGGGCTATCTTTTTTATTTTTTTGTCGAAGTCATGCCATGAGTTCACCTCATGGCATGATCCCAACATACGGCCAAAGCCAAAGCCATGGCATGAGTCGAACTCATGGCATGAGTTTCACCAATTGCAGGAGAGGACAGTACAAGCCAAGGGCTATCTTTTTTATTTTTTTGTCGAAGTCATGCCATGAGTTCACCTCATGGCATGATCCTAACATACGGCCAAAGCCAAAGCCATGGCATGAGTCGAACTCATGGCATGAGTTTCACCAATTGCAGGAGAGGATAGTACAAGCCAAGGGCTATCTTTTTTATTTTTTTGTCGAAGTCATGCCATGAGTTCACCTCATGGCATGATCCTAACATACGGCCAAAGCCAAAGCCATGGCATGAGTCGAACTCATGGCATGAGTTTCACCAATTGCAGGAGAGGATAGTACAAGCCAAGGGCTATCTTTTTTATTTTTTTGTCGAAGTCATGCCATGAGTTCACCTCATGGCATGATCCTAACATACGGCCAAAGCCAAAGCCATGGCATGAGTCGAACTCATGGCATGAGTTTCACCAATTGCAGGAGAGGACAGTACAAGCCAAGGGCTATCTTTTTTATTTTTTTGTCGAAGTCATGCCGTGAGTTCATCTCATGGCGTGATCTTAACATACGGCAAAAGCCAAAGTAACGACGTGAAACGAGGTCACAGCTATATAAAAGTATGTTTTGTGAGTTTAATTCATTGTATGCGTCGAAATGGCAATATGAGCTGTGTTTATAGTCTTCAGTTGAACCCGTTTGAATGAAAAAATTAAATTTTTCTCATAAAATAGAAGGAAATTGCGTTACATTTTGTTTAGTTATTTCGTAGTCGGTGTTTCGTTCCATGAAGGGTTCTTAATCCGTTCAATTTCTTGAAAAATTTCAAATGATTTTGACCAAAAAATTCAACATGCCTGTTGAATGGAGCCTGTTCCTGGGAAGGTAGTACAGATGAAGAGCGGTCTGCTCAGTAATTTAGCCAGCGCCCTCTATTTTTATAAATAACTGATCTTATAGATCTTGACCCAGGGGGCGCGAATTTCGAGTTTAAAAATTATTCCGGCCATTAGAAATGTTTCAAATTAATATTTGAAGTCTTCAGTTTTAGCGCCATCTATTTTTAATCCTTGGGAATTTGAAAAAAACTTATAAAAGTAGTCAAACACATCGATCTTGACCCAGGAATATTGCCAATATCGGATTTGTTAAAATATCCGACCAGTAGGAGTATTTGAAAGTTGTAATTCAGAGTAATCTTGTAGGTTAGGTTAGGTTTGGTCCGGTTAGGTTTTATTGATAAGTTTAATATTGATAGAAGAATAGGTTCTATTAAGCAGAGCCGGAGGCTCGTTTGAAAAACTAATGTTTGTTTTAAACCCAAGGTTTATTTTCATAAATGATCAGGGTGATCATAAACTTGCTGGGTGACCGAGATTTGGAACAAAATAGGTTCTATTAAGCAGAGCCGGAGGCTCGTTTGAAAAATCAATATTTTCTTTAAACCGAAGGGTTGTTTTCATAAATGTTCAGGGTGGGAACTAAATAAAGTTAGTTCAGGTTAGGTTAGGTTCGGTTAGGTTGGGTTCCATTAATATGTTAAATGCCAAAATAGGTTTTATTAATCAGAGCCGGAGGCTCGCCAAATAATCATTTAATATGAAACCGAAGGTTTCAATAGGGGGAATAAAATCAACTTCCTGTGTTTTCTTTAAGGTTGATAATAAATCTTCTGCGGGTCCGGTATTCGGAACTGAGATAAAAGGTTGGGCTAGGTTAGGCCCGGTAAGGTTGGTTTGTATAATGTTGAACGTAAAAATAGGTTTGATTAAATAGAGCCGGAGGCTTGTCAAAAATAGTTTTATAATATGAAACCGAAGGTTTCAATTAAAGGGGGATAAATCCGTTTTTATGTTTTTTTAATTTAGAGTGATCACTAATAGATCTGCTGGGGTCGAAATTGAATTCAAAGTTAAATGTGATGGAAATTTCAAACTCTGCGGCAGAACCAGCAAAAGGAATCCATCGCACAGGGACTCTGCCAACGAAAACGAGTATTGCCGTGGTCCGCTTTGAAAACACCTGCCATTGTCATATCAGATCGAACGCCCGGTAGAGGACTTGGTTGACAGGTAGAATTCGCTTATCCAGGCGTCCACCAATCCAAGTCGACATCGCCCTCCATACTTTGTTAATGGCCTCCCCCACTAGTCCGCTTTTAGATAAATGAAATGGAAGAGACGAAAATGTCCGTAATAAAAATATTCAAATTCCGCGGCATAACCAGCAAAAGGAATCCATCGCACAGGGACTCTGCCAACGAAAACGAGCATTGCCGTGGTCCGCTTTGAAAACACCTGTCATTGTCATATCAGATCGAACGCCCGGTAGAGGACTTGGTTGACAGGTAGAATTCGCTTATCCAGGCGTCCGCCAATCCAAGTCGACATCGCCCCCCATACTTTGTTAATGGCCTCCCCCACTAGTCCGCTTTTAGATAAATGAAATGGAAGAGACGAAAATGTCCGTAATAAAAATATTCAAATTCCGCGGCATAACCAGCAAAAGGAATCCATCGCACAGGGACTCTGCCAACGAAAACGAGCATTGCCGTGGTCCGCTTTGAAAACACCTGTCATTGTCATATCAGATCGAACGCCCGGTAGAGGACTTGGTTGACAGGTAGAATTCGCTTATCCAGGCGTCCGCCAATCCAAGTTGACATCGTCCTCCATACTTTGTAATGGTCTCCCCCACTTGTCAGCCGAGGTAGATGAATTGAGAGAGCCAATGGCAGGCAGAAAACGCCATTTATTTGTTTATAAGATGGAGCACGAGGCCCGGGTCGTCTGTTGGGGATGTGATAGGCCTTATTAACGTTACCTAAGTGGTAATACCTTAAGTCAAAGGAGTCCCTCCGGGGTCATGCTAACAGACTCACAGAGGTCATTGTCATGTCTGCATCGGAGTTCACTACTTTTTGGTCAGTTTATTGTTTGAGGAAAAAAAATAAAAATCTTTTAGATAGGTTTGGCCGAAGGAGAGAGAAGAATAAAAGAGCCGTGTTTTTGTGTAGAATTGTTTGTTTTTCTAAAAAGAATGGGCCTAGAAATAGAGCCAATTTTGTGTGTGTTTATTTTAAAAGATGGGACTAAAAATAGAGCCAATTTTTGTGTGTGTTTTTATAAAAGAGATCTTGAAAGAACGGTCTACTCATAGAGTCATTTTTCCATTTCAAGAATAATTCGTGTGTTGTTTTTAATAAATTGGGCCTGAAATAAGGAGCCAGTTTTATTGTGCAATTTTATTAACCTGTTGTAGGAAGTTCTCGTGAAATTTAGGGACCTTCCGTGGTAATTTTTTCAAAGAAACGGACACAAGTTTTATTAGTGCAATGTTTGTGCAAATCAAGTTCGGCAATGGGTTCTTCAAAAGTGGCCGGACAGATAATAAATTCTGAACAAGGGACAAGACTACAATGATGTCTAGTTGATGCTAGTTCTTCAAGTTCCATTCGATCTTCCAATGTGTCCAGAATGGAAAAAGTGAACGTAATGGAAGGAGGGCTTATAAACTGGACTCGACTATTTTCAAGAAATGGAAGAGTGAGTAGGTGAAGTGCATAAATATTGGAGTTCTCAAAACCAGCTAAAAGGTTCCATTTGACATTTACGAGTGGGGAACAGTATTTGTTTAGCTCAGTTAAATAATCGTCATCGCTAGAGGCAGTCGGGATGAAGGAAAAAGTCATCCGGGACATATTATAACGGCTCACAATGGGCATAACCAGTTCACAAGTAGTGGCAGTGTTCGGGATCGTAGTATTTTTTGGTGTGATGGCAATATTATCAATATGTGTTAGGCCGTAGAAAGTGGCTCTAGGTCCATCATTTTCATCATCTTCTTTGACTGCAATTACTTTAAGCCAGACGATTTGTGTGGGTCCATTCCCTTCTTCGTTTATTCGGTAAATATCAGTTGGGGAACAGGTAATTGTAGTCGGATTTCTTAGCGGAAAAGGCCTTTTGAAAATGGAAAAGTTTATTGTTTGAGGAAAAAAAATAAAAATCTTTTAGACAGGTTTGGCCGAAGGAGAGAGAAGAATAAAAGAGCCGTGTTTTTGTATAGAATTTTTAAAAAGGAATGGGCCTAGAAATAGAGCTAATTTTTGTGTGTGTTTATTTTAAAAGATGGGCCTAAAAATAAAGCCACTTTTTGTGTGTGTTTTTATAAAAGACATCTTGAAAGTAGGGTCTACTCATAGAGCCATTTTTTGTGTGGTTTTTATTAAATCTTAAAAGATAGGCCTAAAAATAGAGCCAATTCTTTGCGTGTTTCATGGAATGAAATCTTAAAAGATGGGCCTAAAAATAGAGCCAGTTTTCTTTGTGGTTTTTATGAAATGAAAAGATGGGCTTAAAAACAGAGTCAGTGTTTTGTGTGGTTGAAATGAGATCTCTAAAAATAGAGCCAATGAAATATTAAAAGATGGGTGTTTTGTTTTTTTTAAATGTTAGTTTTATGGTTGATTTCAGGTTTTTTTTATTATTACAAAAAGATCAATTTAGCTTTGTCTACAAAGACGGATTCTAGTTGGGGCCGGTACAGGGCATCGGGTCTCAGGTTGTATTTGGGAGACATATAATTCATAGTTGATATGAGTACAGATAGACGTGCTATTTCTAATGTTAGCTGGGTTTCTTCCAGATTTGATCCGCAGTACCTTGATAGCTCGTGAGGTAATGGGGGGTTCTAGAATGATCCATTCAAGCCATGTACTACATGGATCCTGTTCTAAAAAGAAAGGAGGGCAGCGACGAAAAATAAGAGCTCCTTGGGAATCCAGGTCTATTCGAAGAAGATTTGTTGGTGGTTGTATCAATGTATTCCAAGGGACTCGTTGGAAAAATTCAGTCCATTGTCCATTGTCAGAAGCAAGGATTATGAAATCCAGGTTGATGTGAGATCCTCCGATAACGTAAGAGGTCCTGGTGAGATTAAGAGACCTTTTATAAAAAAGGATTTGAAGAGAAGTTTCATTATTTTGCAAGGGAATTTAATCAAAAAAAGATTGTTGACAGATCGGATATTAAAAAGAAAACAGACTGTGTTATTGTCAAAAGTAGAATATTTGTGTCGGGAAAAATATTTATTTTCAGGTTTATTTTTTGTAAAGAAATATGCTGCAAGTGTTTAAGACAAGTATGTTCCAGGTTGGCTTTTTTTAAAAAGGTTTTCAAAAAATTGAATGTATTCAAGTTTTCGTATCTTGGTGAAAAGAGTTAATTAGGTTCCAAATGTTGGTTACGATTTTTAAAGTTTCAGGTATTAATGCCATCTATTTTTAAATATTGGAAATTTGAAAGAGTATTTGGGTAAAATATATTTCCATCAGTAGAAATGTTTCAAATATTAAATCGAAGTTTCCGGCGCCAGCACCATCTTATATTCAATCATTGGGAGATTGAAATAAACGAAAAAAGTAGCCAATCATATAGATTTTGTCCCAGGGAACATGAATATTGGATTTTTTTTAAAAACAGACAAGTAGAAGTGCTTTAAAAATTAATGTAGAAGTTTTTAGGCGTTAATGCCATCCCTTTTCAGTTATTGTAAATTCAAAAAGGTATTTGGTGATATATTTTTGTATCCACGGAGCACAAATACAAGTTTAAAAATTCATCGGGTCAGTAAAGATGCTTCAAAGTTTCAGGCGTCAATGCCAATCATTTTTAGTTATTGGTTAGGTTAGGTTAGGTTAGGTTAGGTTAGGTTAGGTTAGGTTAGGTTAGGTTAGGTTAGGTTAGGTTAGGTTAGGTTAGGTTAGGTTAGTTTATTGTTTGAGGAAAAAAAATAAAAATCTTTTAGATAGGTTTGGCCGAAGGAGAGAGAAGAATAAAAGAGCCGTGTTTTTGTGTAGAATTGTTTGTTTTTCTAAAAAGAATGGGCCTAGAAATAGAGCCAATTTTGTGTGTGTTTATTTTAAAAGATGGGACTAAAAATAGAGCCAATTTTTGTGTGTGTTTTTATAAAAGAGATCTTGAAAGAACGGTCTACTCATAGAGTCATTTTTCCATTTCAAGAATAATTCGTGTGTTGTTTTTAATAAATTGGGCCTGAAATAAGGAGCCAGTTTTATTGTGCAATTTTATTAACCTGTTGTAGGAAGTTCTCGTGAAATTTAGGGACCTTCCGTGGTAATTTTTTCAAAGAAACGGACACAAGTTTTATTAGTGCAATGTTTGTGCAAATCAAGTTCGGCAATGGGTTCTTCAAAAGTGGCCGGACAGATAATAAATTCTGAACAAGGGACAAGACTACAATGATGTCTAGTTGATGCTAGTTCTTCAAGTTCCATTCGATCTTCCAATGTGTCCAGAATGGAAAAAGTGAACGTAATGGAAGGAGGGCTTATAAACTGGACTCGACTATTTTCAAGAAATGGAAGAGTGAGTAGGTGAAGTGCATAAATATTGGAGTTCTCAAAACCAGCTAAAAGGTTCCATTTGACATTTACGAGTGGGGAACAGTATTTGTTTAGCTCAGTTAAATAATCGTCATCGCTAGAGGCAGTCGGGATGAAGGAAAAAGTCATCCGGGACATATTATAACGGCTCACAATGGGCATAACCAGTTCACAAGTAGTGGCAGTGTTCGGGATCGTAGTATTTTTTGGTGTGATGGCAATATTATCAATATGTGTTAGGCCGTAGAAAGTGGCTCTAGGTCCATCATTTTCATCATCTTCTTTGACTGCAATTACTTTAAGCCAGACGATTTGTGTGGGTCCATTCCCTTCTTCGTTTATTCGGTAAATATCAGTTGGGGAACAGGTAATTGTAGTCGGATTTCTTAGCGGAAAAGGCCTTTTGAAAATGGAAAAGTTTATTGTTTGAGGAAAAAAAATAAAAATCTTTTAGACAGGTTTGGCCGAAGGAGAGAGAAGAATAAAAGAGCCGTGTTTTTGTATAGAATTTTTAAAAAGGAATGGGCCTAGAAATAGAGCTAATTTTTGTGTGTGTTTATTTTAAAAGATGGGCCTAAAAATAAAGCCACTTTTTGTGTGTGTTTTTATAAAAGACATCTTGAAAGTAGGGTCTACTCATAGAGCCATTTTTTGTGTGGTTTTTATTAAATCTTAAAAGATAGGCCTAAAAATAGAGCCAATTCTTTGCGTGTTTCATGGAATGAAATCTTAAAAGATGGGCCTAAAAATAGAGCCAGTTTTCTTTGTGGTTTTTATGAAATGAAAAGATGGGCTTAAAAACAGAGTCAGTGTTTTGTGTGGTTGAAATGAGATCTCTAAAAATAGAGCCAATGAAATATTAAAAGATGGGTGTTTTGTTTTTTTTAAATGTTAGTTTTATGGTTGATTTCAGGTTTTTTTTATTATTACAAAAAGATCAATTTAGCTTTGTCTACAAAGACGGATTCTAGTTGGGGCCGGTACAGGGCATCGGGTCTCAGGTTGTATTTGGGAGACATATAATTCATAGTTGATATGAGTACAGATAGACGTGCTATTTCTAATGTTAGCTGGGTTTCTTCCAGATTTGATCCGCAGTACCTTGATAGCTCGTGAGGTAATGGGGGGTTCTAGAATGATCCATTCAAGCCATGTACTACATGGATCCTGTTCTAAAAAGAAAGGAGGGCAGCGACGAAAAATAAGAGCTCCTTGGGAATCCAGGTCTATTCGAAGAAGATTTGTTGGTGGTTGTATCAATGTATTCCAAGGGACTCGTTGGAAAAATTCAGTCCATTGTCCATTGTCAGAAGCAAGGATTATGAAATCCAGGTTGATGTGAGATCCTCCGATAACGTAAGAGGTCCTGGTGAGATTAAGAGACCTTTTATAAAAAAGGATTTGAAGAGAAGTTTCATTATTTTGCAAGGGAATTTAATCAAAAAAAGATTGTTGACAGATCGGATATTAAAAAGAAAACAGACTGTGTTATTGTCAAAAGTAGAATATTTGTGTCGGGAAAAATATTTATTTTCAGGTTTATTTTTTGTAAAGAAATATGCTGCAAGTGTTTAAGACAAGTATGTTCCAGGTTGGCTTTTTTTAAAAAGGTTTTCAAAAAATTGAATGTATTCAAGTTTTCGTATCTTGGTGAAAAGAGTTAATTAGGTTCCAAATGTTGGTTACGATTTTTAAAGTTTCAGGTATTAATGCCATCTATTTTTAAATATTGGAAATTTGAAAGAGTATTTGGGTAAAATATATTTCCATCAGTAGAAATGTTTCAAATATTAAATCGAAGTTTCCGGCGCCAGCACCATCTTATATTCAATCATTGGGAGATTGAAATAAACGAAAAAAGTAGCCAATCATATAGATTTTGTCCCAGGGAACATGAATATTGGATTTTTTTTAAAAACAGACAAGTAGAAGTGCTTTAAAAATTAATGTAGAAGTTTTTAGGCGTTAATGCCATCCCTTTTCAGTTATTGTAAATTCAAAAAGGTATTTGGTGATATATTTTTGTATCCACGGAGCACAAATACAAGTTTAAAAATTCATCGGGTCAGTAAAGATGCTTCAAAGTTTCAGGCGTCAATGCCAATCATTTTTAGTTATTGGAAATTCAATTAGGTTTTTGGTAATTTAGATTTGTATTCAGGGAGCACGAATATCGTGTTTTAAAATTCATCCGATGCTTTAAATATCAATTTGAAGTTTCTGGTGTTAGCGCCATCTTAGTTGTAACAACTTGGAGATAAAAAAAGTGGCCAATCATATAGATTATACCCAGGGAACACGGATATTAGGTTTGAGAAGTATTCGAACAAAGGAAGTGCTTTTTAATTTAAAGTTTTCTTTGGCGTTAGTGCCATTTCGTTTAGTTATTGGAAATTTGAGATCCAATAAACAGAGTCAAGATAGATGTATTCAGTTCTTTTTGTTGTGTTGTGAATAAAAAATAATTCCTTTTTGGAAAATGGTGAGGTTGATATGTAGAAACAGGATTTTTGGGATAGAAAGACCTTAAATCGATGACTTAGTACAAAGGGTATAATTTTTGTCCAGTTCTTCAGTTGAGAATCCAAATTGTTTATACCATAGGCATAAACTTTGAGTTTCGACCCCTAAATCTCAATACTCTTATTTGGACGGGGTCAGAAAATGACTCAGAAGGAGCCATTCTCTACTGGATACCCGTAATTTTAAACTAAAAACTTAATTCTATAAGATAAGGGAAGGAAACCATGTGACCAATGCTAGTAACCAGGCTTAATGACTATTCCAAGGAGCCATTCAGAGAAGGCGGACCAGGGACGTGTCAATACCCATACGTGCTTTTCAAATGAGGCAGTCTAGCTACCCCATATCAAACATCGTTACGGTACGGGTGTATCTTACCATGCTAGGGCAATTGGGCTTGTGTAAGTCTCACTGGGTGAGCGATTACTAGCTCCAAGTCCCATTGTAACAGTGGCCATACCCGGGGGTGTCGAGGAAAGCAATGCGATCGTCTTCACACTATAAGCGACGTTTTAAACATGGAAAGGTACATTGGTGAAGAGAAAATTCCGAAAATAATTGGGTAAAAACAGATTCAAAAACAAAATGGATGGAACATGTGAGTAAAAACTGAACTTAAGTCGGGATAAAAATTGTTTTTGGCTCTGAGATGCGAGCATAGTAATCAATTCACTCTGATCTACTACTTCGCTTGAATGCGGGTTAAAATAATTCAAAGTTTACTAGGGGGAAGGGGGGTCCTTAGTTAGCCCAGCCATGGCCATAGTAAACATCCAATGGAAAAAAAAAATTTTAAAATAAATAAATTACATTTTTAGGAAAGAGTCTCGGATGAGAGCCGGAATACTTGGTCCAAGGGAAGTTTTTTTCTTTGTTCCAGAGGGGCTGTCCAGGAGGCCTTGTTATTCGTCTGAGCTGTTGGAGCTGACTGTGATTCTAAGCCATTTGTGCTGCCTTTTTATACTCCCCCAAGCGGAAGCTGATGCAACCTATGGAGCCTTATGGCCATGAGGTTGAAGGGTCTGGGCATGACTTCGACCAATTTTTTCAGAACCATTGTTTCTTATGGCCATGAGGTTGACGGGTCGCGGCATGAGTTCGACCAATTTTTCAAAGTCTTTGTCCGCCGTTTCCGTTGCCAACGGCATGAACCAAAGTCATGGCATGAGTCGAACTCATGGCATGAGTTTCACCAATTGCAGGAGAGGACAGTACAAGCCAAGGGCTATCTTTTTTATTTTTTTTGTCGAAGTCATGCCATGAGTTCACCTCACGGCATGATCCCAACATACGGCCAAAGCCAAAGCCATGGCATGAGTCGAACTCATGGCATGAGTTTCACCAATTGCAGGAGAGGATAGTACAAGCCAAGGGCTATCTTTTTTATTTTTTTGTCGAAGTCATGCCATGAGTTCACCTCATGGCATGATCCCAACATACGGCCAAAGCCAAAGCCATGGCATGAGTCGAACTCATGGCATGAGTTTCACCAATTGCAGGAGAGGACAGTACAAGCCAAGGGCTATCTTTTTTATTTTTTTGTCGAAGTCATGCCATGAGTTCACCTCATGGCATGATCCTAACATACGGCCAAAGCCAAAGCCATGGCATGAGTCGAACTCATGGCATGAGTTTCACCAATTGCAGGAGAGGATAGTACAAGCCAAGGGCTATCTTTTTTATTTTTTTGTCGAAGTCATGCCATGAGTTCACCTCATGGCATGATCCTAACATACGGCCAAAGCCAAAGCCATGGCATGAGTCGAACTCATGGCATGAGTTTCACCAATTGCAGGAGAGGATAGTACAAGCCAAGGGCTATCTTTTTTATTTTTTTGTCGAAGTCATGCCATGAGTTCACCTCATGGCATGATCCTAACATACGGCCAAAGCCAAAGCCATGGCATGAGTCGAACTCATGGCATGAGTTTCACCAATTGCAGGAGAGGACAGTACAAGCCAAGGGCTATCTTTTTTATTTTTTTGTCGAAGTCATGCCGTGAGTTCATCTCATGGCGTGATCTTAACATACGGCAAAAGCCAAAGTAACGACGTGAAACGAGGTCACAGCTATATAAAAGTATGTTTTGTGAGTTTAATTCATTGTATGCGTCGAAATGGCAATATGAGCTGTGTTTATAGTCTTCAGTTGAACCCGTTTGAATGAAAAAATTAAATTTTTCTCATAAAATAGAAGGAAATTGCGTTACATTTTGTTTAGTTATTTCGTAGTCGGTGTTTCGTTCCATGAAGGGTTCTTAATCCGTTCAATTTCTTGAAAAATTTCAAATGATTTTGACCAAAAAATTCAACATGCCTGTTGAATGGAGCCTGTTCCTGGGAAGGTAGTACAGATGAAGAGCGGTCTGCTCAGTAATTTAGCCAGCGCCCTCTATTTTTATAAATAACTGATCTTATAGATCTTGACCCAGGGGGCGCGAATTTCGAGTTTAAAAATTATTCCGGCCATTAGAAATGTTTCAAATTAATATTTGAAGTCTTCAGTTTTAGCGCCATCTATTTTTAATCCTTGGGAATTTGAAAAAAACTTATAAAAGTAGTCAAACACATCGATCTTGACCCAGGAATATTGCCAATATCGGATTTGTTAAAATATCCGACCAGTAGGAGTATTTGAAAGTTGTAATTCAGAGTAATCTTGTAGGTTAGGTTAGGTTTGGTCCGGTTAGGTTTTATTGATAAGTTTAATATTGATAGAAGAATAGGTTCTATTAAGCAGAGCCGGAGGCTCGTTTGAAAAACTAATGTTTGTTTTAAACCCAAGGTTTATTTTCATAAATGATCAGGGTGATCATAAACTTGCTGGGTGACCGAGATTTGGAACAAAATAGGTTCTATTAAGCAGAGCCGGAGGCTCGTTTGAAAAATCAATATTTTCTTTAAACCGAAGGGTTGTTTTCATAAATGTTCAGGGTGGGAACTAAATAAAGTTAGTTCAGGTTAGGTTAGGTTCGGTTAGGTTGGGTTCCATTAATATGTTAAATGCCAAAATAGGTTTTATTAATCAGAGCCGGAGGCTCGCCAAATAATCATTTAATATGAAACCGAAGGTTTCAATAGGGGGAATAAAATCAACTTCCTGTGTTTTCTTTAAGGTTGATAATAAATCTTCTGCGGGTCCGGTATTCGGAACTGAGATAAAAGGTTGGGCTAGGTTAGGCCCGGTAAGGTTGGTTTGTATAATGTTGAACGTAAAAATAGGTTTGATTAAATAGAGCCGGAGGCTTGTCAAAAATAGTTTTATAATATGAAACCGAAGGTTTCAATTAAAGGGGGATAAATCCGTTTTTATGTTTTTTTAATTTAGAGTGATCACTAATAGATCTGCTGGGGTCGAAATTGAATTCAAAGTTAAATGTGATGGAAATTTCAAACTCTGCGGCAGAACCAGCAAAAGGAATCCATCGCACAGGGACTCTGCCAACGAAAACGAGTATTGCCGTGGTCCGCTTTGAAAACACCTGCCATTGTCATATCAGATCGAACGCCCGGTAGAGGACTTGGTTGACAGGTAGAATTCGCTTATCCAGGCGTCCACCAATCCAAGTCGACATCGCCCTCCATACTTTGTTAATGGCCTCCCCCACTAGTCCGCTTTTAGATAAATGAAATGGAAGAGACGAAAATGTCCGTAATAAAAATATTCAAATTCCGCGGCATAACCAGCAAAAGGAATCCATCGCACAGGGACTCTGCCAACGAAAACGAGCATTGCCGTGGTCCGCTTTGAAAACACCTGTCATTGTCATATCAGATCGAACGCCCGGTAGAGGACTTGGTTGACAGGTAGAATTCGCTTATCCAGGCGTCCGCCAATCCAAGTCGACATCGCCCCCCATACTTTGTTAATGGCCTCCCCCACTAGTCCGCTTTTAGATAAATGAAATGGAAGAGACGAAAATGTCCGTAATAAAAATATTCAAATTCCGCGGCATAACCAGCAAAAGGAATCCATCGCACAGGGACTCTGCCAACGAAAACGAGCATTGCCGTGGTCCGCTTTGAAAACACCTGTCATTGTCATATCAGATCGAACGCCCGGTAGAGGACTTGGTTGACAGGTAGAATTCGCTTATCCAGGCGTCCGCCAATCCAAGTTGACATCGTCCTCCATACTTTGTAATGGTCTCCCCCACTTGTCAGCCGAGGTAGATGAATTGAGAGAGCCAATGGCAGGCAGAAAACGCCATTTATTTGTTTATAAGATGGAGCACGAGGCCCGGGTCGTCTGTTGGGGATGTGATAGGCCTTATTAACGTTACCTAAGTGGTAATACCTTAAGTCAAAGGAGTCCCTCCGGGGTCATGCTAACAGACTCACAGAGGTCATTGTCATGTCTGCATCGGAGTTCACTACTTTTTGGTCAGTTTATTGTTTGAGGAAAAAAAATAAAAATCTTTTAGATAGGTTTGGCCGAAGGAGAGAGAAGAATAAAAGAGCCGTGTTTTTGTGTAGAATTGTTTGTTTTTCTAAAAAGAATGGGCCTAGAAATAGAGCCAATTTTGTGTGTGTTTATTTTAAAAGATGGGACTAAAAATAGAGCCAATTTTTGTGTGTGTTTTTATAAAAGAGATCTTGAAAGAACGGTCTACTCATAGAGTCATTTTTCCATTTCAAGAATAATTCGTGTGTTGTTTTTAATAAATTGGGCCTGAAATAAGGAGCCAGTTTTATTGTGCAATTTTATTAACCTGTTGTAGGAAGTTCTCGTGAAATTTAGGGACCTTCCGTGGTAATTTTTTCAAAGAAACGGACACAAGTTTTATTAGTGCAATGTTTGTGCAAATCAAGTTCGGCAATGGGTTCTTCAAAAGTGGCCGGACAGATAATAAATTCTGAACAAGGGACAAGACTACAATGATGTCTAGTTGATGCTAGTTCTTCAAGTTCCATTCGATCTTCCAATGTGTCCAGAATGGAAAAAGTGAACGTAATGGAAGGAGGGCTTATAAACTGGACTCGACTATTTTCAAGAAATGGAAGAGTGAGTAGGTGAAGTGCATAAATATTGGAGTTCTCAAAACCAGCTAAAAGGTTCCATTTGACATTTACGAGTGGGGAACAGTATTTGTTTAGCTCAGTTAAATAATCGTCATCGCTAGAGGCAGTCGGGATGAAGGAAAAAGTCATCCGGGACATATTATAACGGCTCACAATGGGCATAACCAGTTCACAAGTAGTGGCAGTGTTCGGGATCGTAGTATTTTTTGGTGTGATGGCAATATTATCAATATGTGTTAGGCCGTAGAAAGTGGCTCTAGGTCCATCATTTTCATCATCTTCTTTGACTGCAATTACTTTAAGCCAGACGATTTGTGTGGGTCCATTCCCTTCTTCGTTTATTCGGTAAATATCAGTTGGGGAACAGGTAATTGTAGTCGGATTTCTTAGCGGAAAAGGCCTTTTGAAAATGGAAAAGTTTATTGTTTGAGGAAAAAAAATAAAAATCTTTTAGACAGGTTTGGCCGAAGGAGAGAGAAGAATAAAAGAGCCGTGTTTTTGTATAGAATTTTTAAAAAGGAATGGGCCTAGAAATAGAGCTAATTTTTGTGTGTGTTTATTTTAAAAGATGGGCCTAAAAATAAAGCCACTTTTTGTGTGTGTTTTTATAAAAGACATCTTGAAAGTAGGGTCTACTCATAGAGCCATTTTTTGTGTGGTTTTTATTAAATCTTAAAAGATAGGCCTAAAAATAGAGCCAATTCTTTGCGTGTTTCATGGAATGAAATCTTAAAAGATGGGCCTAAAAATAGAGCCAGTTTTCTTTGTGGTTTTTATGAAATGAAAAGATGGGCTTAAAAACAGAGTCAGTGTTTTGTGTGGTTGAAATGAGATCTCTAAAAATAGAGCCAATGAAATATTAAAAGATGGGTGTTTTGTTTTTTTTAAATGTTAGTTTTATGGTTGATTTCAGGTTTTTTTTATTATTACAAAAAGATCAATTTAGCTTTGTCTACAAAGACGGATTCTAGTTGGGGCCGGTACAGGGCATCGGGTCTCAGGTTGTATTTGGGAGACATATAATTCATAGTTGATATGAGTACAGATAGACGTGCTATTTCTAATGTTAGCTGGGTTTCTTCCAGATTTGATCCGCAGTACCTTGATAGCTCGTGAGGTAATGGGGGGTTCTAGAATGATCCATTCAAGCCATGTACTACATGGATCCTGTTCTAAAAAGAAAGGAGGGCAGCGACGAAAAATAAGAGCTCCTTGGGAATCCAGGTCTATTCGAAGAAGATTTGTTGGTGGTTGTATCAATGTATTCCAAGGGACTCGTTGGAAAAATTCAGTCCATTGTCCATTGTCAGAAGCAAGGATTATGAAATCCAGGTTGATGTGAGATCCTCCGATAACGTAAGAGGTCCTGGTGAGATTAAGAGACCTTTTATAAAAAAGGATTTGAAGAGAAGTTTCATTATTTTGCAAGGGAATTTAATCAAAAAAAGATTGTTGACAGATCGGATATTAAAAAGAAAACAGACTGTGTTATTGTCAAAAGTAGAATATTTGTGTCGGGAAAAATATTTATTTTCAGGTTTATTTTTTGTAAAGAAATATGCTGCAAGTGTTTAAGACAAGTATGTTCCAGGTTGGCTTTTTTTAAAAAGGTTTTCAAAAAATTGAATGTATTCAAGTTTTCGTATCTTGGTGAAAAGAGTTAATTAGGTTCCAAATGTTGGTTACGATTTTTAAAGTTTCAGGTATTAATGCCATCTATTTTTAAATATTGGAAATTTGAAAGAGTATTTGGGTAAAATATATTTCCATCAGTAGAAATGTTTCAAATATTAAATCGAAGTTTCCGGCGCCAGCACCATCTTATATTCAATCATTGGGAGATTGAAATAAACGAAAAAAGTAGCCAATCATATAGATTTTGTCCCAGGGAACATGAATATTGGATTTTTTTTAAAAACAGACAAGTAGAAGTGCTTTAAAAATTAATGTAGAAGTTTTTAGGCGTTAATGCCATCCCTTTTCAGTTATTGTAAATTCAAAAAGGTATTTGGTGATATATTTTTGTATCCACGGAGCACAAATACAAGTTTAAAAATTCATCGGGTCAGTAAAGATGCTTCAAAGTTTCAGGCGTCAATGCCAATCATTTTTAGTTATTGGAAATTCAATTAGGTTTTTGGTAATTTAGATTTGTATTCAGGGAGCACGAATATCGTGTTTTAAAATTCATCCGATGCTTTAAATATCAATTTGAAGTTTCTGGTGTTAGCGCCATCTTAGTTGTAACAACTTGGAGATAAAAAAAGTGGCCAATCATATAGATTATACCCAGGGAACACGGATATTAGGTTTGAGAAGTATTCGAACAAAGGAAGTGCTTTTTAATTTAAAGTTTTCTTTGGCGTTAGTGCCATTTCGTTTAGTTATTGGAAATTTGAGATCCAATAAACAGAGTCAAGATAGATGTATTCAGTTCTTTTTGTTGTGTTGTGAATAAAAAATAATTCCTTTTTGGAAAATGGTGAGGTTGATATGTAGAAACAGGATTTTTGGGATAGAAAGACCTTAAATCGATGACTTAGTACAAAGGGTATAATTTTTGTCCAGTTCTTCAGTTGAGAATCCAAATTGTTTATACCATAGGCATAAACTTTGAGTTTCGACCCCTAAATCTCAATACTCTTATTTGGACGGGGTCAGAAAATGACTCAGAAGGAGCCATTCTCTACTGGATACCCGTAATTTTAAACTAAAAACTTAATTCTATAAGATAAGGGAAGGAAACCATGTGACCAATGCTAGTAACCAGGCTTAATGACTATTCCAAGGAGCCATTCAGAGAAGGCGGACCAGGGACGTGTCAATACCCATACGTGCTTTTCAAATGAGGCAGTCTAGCTACCCCATATCAAACATCGTTACGGTACGGGTGTATCTTACCATGCTAGGGCAATTGGGCTTGTGTAAGTCTCACTGGGTGAGCGATTACTAGCTCCAAGTCCCATTGTAACAGTGGCCATACCCGGGGGTGTCGAGGAAAGCAATGCGATCGTCTTCACACTATAAGCGACGTTTTAAACATGGAAAGGTACATTGGTGAAGAGAAAATTCCGAAAATAATTGGGTAAAAACAGATTCAAAAACAAAATGGATGGAACATGTGAGTAAAAACTGAACTTAAGTCGGGATAAAAATTGTTTTTGGCTCTGAGATGCGAGCATAGTAATCAATTCACTCTGATCTACTACTTCGCTTGAATGCGGGTTAAAATAATTCAAAGTTTACTAGGGGGAAGGGGGGTCCTTAGTTAGCCCAGCCATGGCCATAGTAAACATCCAATGGAAAAAAAAAATTTTAAAATAAATAAATTACATTTTTAGGAAAGAGTCTCGGATGAGAGCCGGAATACTTGGTCCAAGGGAAGTTTTTTTCTTTGTTCCAGAGGGGCTGTCCAGGAGGCCTTGTTATTCGTCTGAGCTGTTGGAGCTGACTGTGATTCTAAGCCATTTGTGCTGCCTTTTTATACTCCCCCAAGCGGAAGCTGATGCAACCTATGGAGCCTTATGGCCATGAGGTTGAAGGGTCTGGGCATGACTTCGACCAATTTTTTCAGAACCATTGTTTCTTATGGCCATGAGGTTGACGGGTCGCGGCATGAGTTCGACCAATTTTTCAAAGTCTTTGTCCGCCGTTTCCGTTGCCAACGGCATGAACCAAAGTCATGGCATGAGTCGAACTCATGGCATGAGTTTCACCAATTGCAGGAGAGGACAGTACAAGCCAAGGGCTATCTTTTTTATTTTTTTTGTCGAAGTCATGCCATGAGTTCACCTCACGGCATGATCCCAACATACGGCCAAAGCCAAAGCCATGGCATGAGTCGAACTCATGGCATGAGTTTCACCAATTGCAGGAGAGGATAGTACAAGCCAAGGGCTATCTTTTTTATTTTTTTGTCGAAGTCATGCCATGAGTTCACCTCATGGCATGATCCCAACATACGGCCAAAGCCAAAGCCATGGCATGAGTCGAACTCATGGCATGAGTTTCACCAATTGCAGGAGAGGACAGTACAAGCCAAGGGCTATCTTTTTTATTTTTTTGTCGAAGTCATGCCATGAGTTCACCTCATGGCATGATCCTAACATACGGCCAAAGCCAAAGCCATGGCATGAGTCGAACTCATGGCATGAGTTTCACCAATTGCAGGAGAGGATAGTACAAGCCAAGGGCTATCTTTTTTATTTTTTTGTCGAAGTCATGCCATGAGTTCACCTCATGGCATGATCCTAACATACGGCCAAAGCCAAAGCCATGGCATGAGTCGAACTCATGGCATGAGTTTCACCAATTGCAGGAGAGGATAGTACAAGCCAAGGGCTATCTTTTTTATTTTTTTGTCGAAGTCATGCCATGAGTTCACCTCATGGCATGATCCTAACATACGGCCAAAGCCAAAGCCATGGCATGAGTCGAACTCATGGCATGAGTTTCACCAATTGCAGGAGAGGACAGTACAAGCCAAGGGCTATCTTTTTTATTTTTTTGTCGAAGTCATGCCGTGAGTTCATCTCATGGCGTGATCTTAACATACGGCAAAAGCCAAAGTAACGACGTGAAACGAGGTCACAGCTATATAAAAGTATGTTTTGTGAGTTTAATTCATTGTATGCGTCGAAATGGCAATATGAGCTGTGTTTATAGTCTTCAGTTGAACCCGTTTGAATGAAAAAATTAAATTTTTCTCATAAAATAGAAGGAAATTGCGTTACATTTTGTTTAGTTATTTCGTAGTCGGTGTTTCGTTCCATGAAGGGTTCTTAATCCGTTCAATTTCTTGAAAAATTTCAAATGATTTTGACCAAAAAATTCAACATGCCTGTTGAATGGAGCCTGTTCCTGGGAAGGTAGTACAGATGAAGAGCGGTCTGCTCAGTAATTTAGCCAGCGCCCTCTATTTTTATAAATAACTGATCTTATAGATCTTGACCCAGGGGGCGCGAATTTCGAGTTTAAAAATTATTCCGGCCATTAGAAATGTTTCAAATTAATATTTGAAGTCTTCAGTTTTAGCGCCATCTATTTTTAATCCTTGGGAATTTGAAAAAAACTTATAAAAGTAGTCAAACACATCGATCTTGACCCAGGAATATTGCCAATATCGGATTTGTTAAAATATCCGACCAGTAGGAGTATTTGAAAGTTGTAATTCAGAGTAATCTTGTAGGTTAGGTTAGGTTTGGTCCGGTTAGGTTTTATTGATAAGTTTAATATTGATAGAAGAATAGGTTCTATTAAGCAGAGCCGGAGGCTCGTTTGAAAAACTAATGTTTGTTTTAAACCCAAGGTTTATTTTCATAAATGATCAGGGTGATCATAAACTTGCTGGGTGACCGAGATTTGGAACAAAATAGGTTCTATTAAGCAGAGCCGGAGGCTCGTTTGAAAAATCAATATTTTCTTTAAACCGAAGGGTTGTTTTCATAAATGTTCAGGGTGGGAACTAAATAAAGTTAGTTCAGGTTAGGTTAGGTTCGGTTAGGTTGGGTTCCATTAATATGTTAAATGCCAAAATAGGTTTTATTAATCAGAGCCGGAGGCTCGCCAAATAATCATTTAATATGAAACCGAAGGTTTCAATAGGGGGAATAAAATCAACTTCCTGTGTTTTCTTTAAGGTTGATAATAAATCTTCTGCGGGTCCGGTATTCGGAACTGAGATAAAAGGTTGGGCTAGGTTAGGCCCGGTAAGGTTGGTTTGTATAATGTTGAACGTAAAAATAGGTTTGATTAAATAGAGCCGGAGGCTTGTCAAAAATAGTTTTATAATATGAAACCGAAGGTTTCAATTAAAGGGGGATAAATCCGTTTTTATGTTTTTTTAATTTAGAGTGATCACTAATAGATCTGCTGGGGTCGAAATTGAATTCAAAGTTAAATGTGATGGAAATTTCAAACTCTGCGGCAGAACCAGCAAAAGGAATCCATCGCACAGGGACTCTGCCAACGAAAACGAGTATTGCCGTGGTCCGCTTTGAAAACACCTGCCATTGTCATATCAGATCGAACGCCCGGTAGAGGACTTGGTTGACAGGTAGAATTCGCTTATCCAGGCGTCCACCAATCCAAGTCGACATCGCCCTCCATACTTTGTTAATGGCCTCCCCCACTAGTCCGCTTTTAGATAAATGAAATGGAAGAGACGAAAATGTCCGTAATAAAAATATTCAAATTCCGCGGCATAACCAGCAAAAGGAATCCATCGCACAGGGACTCTGCCAACGAAAACGAGCATTGCCGTGGTCCGCTTTGAAAACACCTGTCATTGTCATATCAGATCCAACGCCCGGTAGAGGACTTGGTTGACAGGTAGAATTCGCTTATCCAGGCGTCCGCCAATCCAAGTCGACATCGCCCCCCATACTTTGTTAATGGCCTCCCCCACTAGTCCGCTTTTAGATAAATGAAATGGAAGAGACGAAAATGTCCGTAATAAAAATATTCAAATTCCGCGGCATAACCAGCAAAAGGAATCCATCGCACAGGGACTCTGCCAACGAAAACGAGCATTGCCGTGGTCCGCTTTGAAAACACCTGTCATTGTCATATCAGATCGAACGCCCGGTAGAGGACTTGGTTGACAGGTAGAATTCGCTTATCCAGGCGTCCGCCAATCCAAGTTGACATCGTCCTCCATACTTTGTAATGGTCTCCCCCACTTGTCAGCCGAGGTAGATGAATTGAGAGAGCCAATGGCAGGCAGAAAACGCCATTTATTTGTTTATAAGATGGAGCACGAGGCCCGGGTCGTCTGTTGGGGATGTGATAGGCCTTATTAACGTTACCTAAGTGGTAATACCTTAAGTCAAAGGAGTCCCTCCGGGGTCATGCTAACAGACTCACAGAGGTCATTGTCATGTCTGCATCGGAGTTCACTACTTTTTGGTCAGTTTATTGTTTGAGGAAAAAAAATAAAAATCTTTTAGATAGGTTTGGCCGAAGGAGAGAGAAGAATAAAAGAGCCGTGTTTTTGTGTAGAATTGTTTGTTTTTCTAAAAAGAATGGGCCTAGAAATAGAGCCAATTTTGTGTGTGTTTATTTTAAAAGATGGGACTAAAAATAGAGCCAATTTTTGTGTGTGTTTTTATAAAAGAGATCTTGAAAGAACGGTCTACTCATAGAGTCATTTTTCCATTTCAAGAATAATTCGTGTGTTGTTTTTAATAAATTGGGCCTGAAATAAGGAGCCAGTTTTATTGTGCAATTTTATTAACCTGTTGTAGGAAGTTCTCGTGAAATTTAGGGACCTTCCGTGGTAATTTTTTCAAAGAAACGGACACAAGTTTTATTAGTGCAATGTTTGTGCAAATCAAGTTCGGCAATGGGTTCTTCAAAAGTGGCCGGACAGATAATAAATTCTGAACAAGGGACAAGACTACAATGATGTCTAGTTGATGCTAGTTCTTCAAGTTCCATTCGATCTTCCAATGTGTCCAGAATGGAAAAAGTGAACGTAATGGAAGGAGGGCTTATAAACTGGACTCGACTATTTTCAAGAAATGGAAGAGTGAGTAGGTGAAGTGCATAAATATTGGAGTTCTCAAAACCAGCTAAAAGGTTCCATTTGACATTTACGAGTGGGGAACAGTATTTGTTTAGCTCAGTTAAATAATCGTCATCGCTAGAGGCAGTCGGGATGAAGGAAAAAGTCATCCGGGACATATTATAACGGCTCACAATGGGCATAACCAGTTCACAAGTAGTGGCAGTGTTCGGGATCGTAGTATTTTTTGGTGTGATGGCAATATTATCAATATGTGTTAGGCCGTAGAAAGTGGCTCTAGGTCCATCATTTTCATCATCTTCTTTGACTGCAATTACTTTAAGCCAGACGATTTGTGTGGGTCCATTCCCTTCTTCGTTTATTCGGTAAATATCAGTTGGGGAACAGGTAATTGTAGTCGGATTTCTTAGCGGAAAAGGCCTTTTGAAAATGGAAAAGTTTATTGTTTGAGGAAAAAAAATAAAAATCTTTTAGACAGGTTTGGCCGAAGGAGAGAGAAGAATAAAAGAGCCGTGTTTTTGTATAGAATTTTTAAAAAGGAATGGGCCTAGAAATAGAGCTAATTTTTGTGTGTGTTTATTTTAAAAGATGGGCCTAAAAATAAAGCCACTTTTTGTGTGTGTTTTTATAAAAGACATCTTGAAAGTAGGGTCTACTCATAGAGCCATTTTTTGTGTGGTTTTTATTAAATCTTAAAAGATAGGCCTAAAAATAGAGCCAATTCTTTGCGTGTTTCATGGAATGAAATCTTAAAAGATGGGCCTAAAAATAGAGCCAGTTTTCTTTGTGGTTTTTATGAAATGAAAAGATGGGCTTAAAAACAGAGTCAGTGTTTTGTGTGGTTGAAATGAGATCTCTAAAAATAGAGCCAATGAAATATTAAAAGATGGGTGTTTTGTTTTTTTTAAATGTTAGTTTTATGGTTGATTTCAGGTTTTTTTTATTATTACAAAAAGATCAATTTAGCTTTGTCTACAAAGACGGATTCTAGTTGGGGCCGGTACAGGGCATCGGGTCTCAGGTTGTATTTGGGAGACATATAATTCATAGTTGATATGAGTACAGATAGACGTGCTATTTCTAATGTTAGCTGGGTTTCTTCCAGATTTGATCCGCAGTACCTTGATAGCTCGTGAGGTAATGGGGGGTTCTAGAATGATCCATTCAAGCCATGTACTACATGGATCCTGTTCTAAAAAGAAAGGAGGGCAGCGACGAAAAATAAGAGCTCCTTGGGAATCCAGGTCTATTCGAAGAAGATTTGTTGGTGGTTGTATCAATGTATTCCAAGGGACTCGTTGGAAAAATTCAGTCCATTGTCCATTGTCAGAAGCAAGGATTATGAAATCCAGGTTGATGTGAGATCCTCCGATAACGTAAGAGGTCCTGGTGAGATTAAGAGACCTTTTATAAAAAAGGATTTGAAGAGAAGTTTCATTATTTTGCAAGGGAATTTAATCAAAAAAAGATTGTTGACAGATCGGATATTAAAAAGAAAACAGACTGTGTTATTGTCAAAAGTAGAATATTTGTGTCGGGAAAAATATTTATTTTCAGGTTTATTTTTTGTAAAGAAATATGCTGCAAGTGTTTAAGACAAGTATGTTCCAGGTTGGCTTTTTTTAAAAAGGTTTTCAAAAAATTGAATGTATTCAAGTTTTCGTATCTTGGTGAAAAGAGTTAATTAGGTTCCAAATGTTGGTTACGATTTTTAAAGTTTCAGGTATTAATGCCATCTATTTTTAAATATTGGAAATTTGAAAGAGTATTTGGGTAAAATATATTTCCATCAGTAGAAATGTTTCAAATATTAAATCGAAGTTTCCGGCGCCAGCACCATCTTATATTCAATCATTGGGAGATTGAAATAAACGAAAAAAGTAGCCAATCATATAGATTTTGTCCCAGGGAACATGAATATTGGATTTTTTTTAAAAACAGACAAGTAGAAGTGCTTTAAAAATTAATGTAGAAGTTTTTAGGCGTTAATGCCATCCCTTTTCAGTTATTGTAAATTCAAAAAGGTATTTGGTGATATATTTTTGTATCCACGGAGCACAAATACAAGTTTAAAAATTCATCGGGTCAGTAAAGATGCTTCAAAGTTTCAGGCGTCAATGCCAATCATTTTTAGTTATTGGTTAGGTTAGGTTAGGTTAGGTTAGGTTAGGTTAGGTTAGGTTAGGTTAGGTTAGGTTAGGTTAGGTTAGGTTAGGTTAGGTTAGGTTAGGTTAGGTTAGGTTAGGTTAGGTTAGTTTATTGTTTGAGGAAAAAAAATAAAAATCTTTTAGATAGGTTTGGCCGAAGGAGAGAGAAGAATAAAAGAGCCGTGTTTTTGTGTAGAATTGTTTGTTTTTCTAAAAAGAATGGGCCTAGAAATAGAGCCAATTTTGTGTGTGTTTATTTTAAAAGATGGGACTAAAAATAGAGCCAATTTTTGTGTGTGTTTTTATAAAAGAGATCTTGAAAGAACGGTCTACTCATAGAGTCATTTTTCCATTTCAAGAATAATTCGTGTGTTGTTTTTAATAAATTGGGCCTGAAATAAGGAGCCAGTTTTATTGTGCAATTTTATTAACCTGTTGTAGGAAGTTCTCGTGAAATTTAGGGACCTTCCGTGGTAATTTTTTCAAAGAAACGGACACAAGTTTTATTAGTGCAATGTTTGTGCAAATCAAGTTCGGCAATGGGTTCTTCAAAAGTGGCCGGACAGATAATAAATTCTGAACAAGGGACAAGACTACAATGATGTCTAGTTGATGCTAGTTCTTCAAGTTCCATTCGATCTTCCAATGTGTCCAGAATGGAAAAAGTGAACGTAATGGAAGGAGGGCTTATAAACTGGACTCGACTATTTTCAAGAAATGGAAGAGTGAGTAGGTGAAGTGCATAAATATTGGAGTTCTCAAAACCAGCTAAAAGGTTCCATTTGACATTTACGAGTGGGGAACAGTATTTGTTTAGCTCAGTTAAATAATCGTCATCGCTAGAGGCAGTCGGGATGAAGGAAAAAGTCATCCGGGACATATTATAACGGCTCACAATGGGCATAACCAGTTCACAAGTAGTGGCAGTGTTCGGGATCGTAGTATTTTTTGGTGTGATGGCAATATTATCAATATGTGTTAGGCCGTAGAAAGTGGCTCTAGGTCCATCATTTTCATCATCTTCTTTGACTGCAATTACTTTAAGCCAGACGATTTGTGTGGGTCCATTCCCTTCTTCGTTTATTCGGTAAATATCAGTTGGGGAACAGGTAATTGTAGTCGGATTTCTTAGCGGAAAAGGCCTTTTGAAAATGGAAAAGTTTATTGTTTGAGGAAAAAAAATAAAAATCTTTTAGACAGGTTTGGCCGAAGGAGAGAGAAGAATAAAAGAGCCGTGTTTTTGTATAGAATTTTTAAAAAGGAATGGGCCTAGAAATAGAGCTAATTTTTGTGTGTGTTTATTTTAAAAGATGGGCCTAAAAATAAAGCCACTTTTTGTGTGTGTTTTTATAAAAGACATCTTGAAAGTAGGGTCTACTCATAGAGCCATTTTTTGTGTGGTTTTTATTAAATCTTAAAAGATAGGCCTAAAAATAGAGCCAATTCTTTGCGTGTTTCATGGAATGAAATCTTAAAAGATGGGCCTAAAAATAGAGCCAGTTTTCTTTGTGGTTTTTATGAAATGAAAAGATGGGCTTAAAAACAGAGTCAGTGTTTTGTGTGGTTGAAATGAGATCTCTAAAAATAGAGCCAATGAAATATTAAAAGATGGGTGTTTTGTTTTTTTTAAATGTTAGTTTTATGGTTGATTTCAGGTTTTTTTTATTATTACAAAAAGATCAATTTAGCTTTGTCTACAAAGACGGATTCTAGTTGGGGCCGGTACAGGGCATCGGGTCTCAGGTTGTATTTGGGAGACATATAATTCATAGTTGATATGAGTACAGATAGACGTGCTATTTCTAATGTTAGCTGGGTTTCTTCCAGATTTGATCCGCAGTACCTTGATAGCTCGTGAGGTAATGGGGGGTTCTAGAATGATCCATTCAAGCCATGTACTACATGGATCCTGTTCTAAAAAGAAAGGAGGGCAGCGACGAAAAATAAGAGCTCCTTGGGAATCCAGGTCTATTCGAAGAAGATTTGTTGGTGGTTGTATCAATGTATTCCAAGGGACTCGTTGGAAAAATTCAGTCCATTGTCCATTGTCAGAAGCAAGGATTATGAAATCCAGGTTGATGTGAGATCCTCCGATAACGTAAGAGGTCCTGGTGAGATTAAGAGACCTTTTATAAAAAAGGATTTGAAGAGAAGTTTCATTATTTTGCAAGGGAATTTAATCAAAAAAAGATTGTTGACAGATCGGATATTAAAAAGAAAACAGACTGTGTTATTGTCAAAAGTAGAATATTTGTGTCGGGAAAAATATTTATTTTCAGGTTTATTTTTTGTAAAGAAATATGCTGCAAGTGTTTAAGACAAGTATGTTCCAGGTTGGCTTTTTTTAAAAAGGTTTTCAAAAAATTGAATGTATTCAAGTTTTCGTATCTTGGTGAAAAGAGTTAATTAGGTTCCAAATGTTGGTTACGATTTTTAAAGTTTCAGGTATTAATGCCATCTATTTTTAAATATTGGAAATTTGAAAGAGTATTTGGGTAAAATATATTTCCATCAGTAGAAATGTTTCAAATATTAAATCGAAGTTTCCGGCGCCAGCACCATCTTATATTCAATCATTGGGAGATTGAAATAAACGAAAAAAGTAGCCAATCATATAGATTTTGTCCCAGGGAACATGAATATTGGATTTTTTTTAAAAACAGACAAGTAGAAGTGCTTTAAAAATTAATGTAGAAGTTTTTAGGCGTTAATGCCATCCCTTTTCAGTTATTGTAAATTCAAAAAGGTATTTGGTGATATATTTTTGTATCCACGGAGCACAAATACAAGTTTAAAAATTCATCGGGTCAGTAAAGATGCTTCAAAGTTTCAGGCGTCAATGCCAATCATTTTTAGTTATTGGAAATTCAATTAGGTTTTTGGTAATTTAGATTTGTATTCAGGGAGCACGAATATCGTGTTTTAAAATTCATCCGATGCTTTAAATATCAATTTGAAGTTTCTGGTGTTAGCGCCATCTTAGTTGTAACAACTTGGAGATAAAAAAAGTGGCCAATCATATAGATTATACCCAGGGAACACGGATATTAGGTTTGAGAAGTATTCGAACAAAGGAAGTGCTTTTTAATTTAAAGTTTTCTTTGGCGTTAGTGCCATTTCGTTTAGTTATTGGAAATTTGAGATCCAATAAACAGAGTCAAGATAGATGTATTCAGTTCTTTTTGTTGTGTTGTGAATAAAAAATAATTCCTTTTTGGAAAATGGTGAGGTTGATATGTAGAAACAGGATTTTTGGGATAGAAAGACCTTAAATCGATGACTTAGTACAAAGGGTATAATTTTTGTCCAGTTCTTCAGTTGAGAATCCAAATTGTTTATACCATAGGCATAAACTTTGAGTTTCGACCCCTAAATCTCAATACTCTTATTTGGACGGGGTCAGAAAATGACTCAGAAGGAGCCATTCTCTACTGGATACCCGTAATTTTAAACTAAAAACTTAATTCTATAAGATAAGGGAAGGAAACCATGTGACCAATGCTAGTAACCAGGCTTAATGACTATTCCAAGGAGCCATTCAGAGAAGGCGGACCAGGGACGTGTCAATACCCATACGTGCTTTTCAAATGAGGCAGTCTAGCTACCCCATATCAAACATCGTTACGGTACGGGTGTATCTTACCATGCTAGGGCAATTGGGCTTGTGTAAGTCTCACTGGGTGAGCGATTACTAGCTCCAAGTCCCATTGTAACAGTGGCCATACCCGGGGGTGTCGAGGAAAGCAATGCGATCGTCTTCACACTATAAGCGACGTTTTAAACATGGAAAGGTACATTGGTGAAGAGAAAATTCCGAAAATAATTGGGTAAAAACAGATTCAAAAACAAAATGGATGGAACATGTGAGTAAAAACTGAACTTAAGTCGGGATAAAAATTGTTTTTGGCTCTGAGATGCGAGCATAGTAATCAATTCACTCTGATCTACTACTTCGCTTGAATGCGGGTTAAAATAATTCAAAGTTTACTAGGGGGAAGGGGGGTCCTTAGTTAGCCCAGCCATGGCCATAGTAAACATCCAATGGAAAAAAAAAAATTTTAAAATAAATAAATTACATTTTTAGGAAAGAGTCTCGGATGAGAGCCGGAATACTTGGTCCAAGGGAAGTTTTTTTCTTTGTTCCAGAGGGGCTGTCCAGGAGGCCTTGTTATTCGTCTGAGCTGTTGGAGCTGACTGTGATTCTAAGCCATTTGTGCTGCCTTTTTATACTCCCCCAAGCGGAAGCTGATGCAACCTATGGAGCCTTATGGCCATGAGGTTGAAGGGTCTGGGCATGACTTCGACCAATTTTTTCAGAACCATTGTTTCTTATGGCCATGAGGTTGACGGGTCGCGGCATGAGTTCGACCAATTTTTCAAAGTCTTTGTCCGCCGTTTCCGTTGCCAACGGCATGAACCAAAGTCATGGCATGAGTCGAACTCATGGCATGAGTTTCACCAATTGCAGGAGAGGACAGTACAAGCCAAGGGCTATCTTTTTTATTTTTTTTGTCGAAGTCATGCCATGAGTTCACCTCACGGCATGATCCCAACATACGGCCAAAGCCAAAGCCATGGCATGAGTCGAACTCATGGCATGAGTTTCACCAATTGCAGGAGAGGATAGTACAAGCCAAGGGCTATCTTTTTTATTTTTTTGTCGAAGTCATGCCATGAGTTCACCTCATGGCATGATCCCAACATACGGCCAAAGCCAAAGCCATGGCATGAGTCGAACTCATGGCATGAGTTTCACCAATTGCAGGAGAGGACAGTACAAGCCAAGGGCTATCTTTTTTATTTTTTTGTCGAAGTCATGCCATGAGTTCACCTCATGGCATGATCCTAACATACGGCCAAAGCCAAAGCCATGGCATGAGTCGAACTCATGGCATGAGTTTCACCAATTGCAGGAGAGGATAGTACAAGCCAAGGGCTATCTTTTTTATTTTTTTGTCGAAGTCATGCCATGAGTTCACCTCATGGCATGATCCTAACATACGGCCAAAGCCAAAGCCATGGCATGAGTCGAACTCATGGCATGAGTTTCACCAATTGCAGGAGAGGATAGTACAAGCCAAGGGCTATCTTTTTTATTTTTTTGTCGAAGTCATGCCATGAGTTCACCTCATGGCATGATCCTAACATACGGCCAAAGCCAAAGCCATGGCATGAGTCGAACTCATGGCATGAGTTTCACCAATTGCAGGAGAGGACAGTACAAGCCAAGGGCTATCTTTTTTATTTTTTTGTCGAAGTCATGCCGTGAGTTCATCTCATGGCGTGATCTTAACATACGGCAAAAGCCAAAGTAACGACGTGAAACGAGGTCACAGCTATATAAAAGTATGTTTTGTGAGTTTAATTCATTGTATGCGTCGAAATGGCAATATGAGCTGTGTTTATAGTCTTCAGTTGAACCCGTTTGAATGAAAAAATTAAATTTTTCTCATAAAATAGAAGGAAATTGCGTTACATTTTGTTTAGTTATTTCGTAGTCGGTGTTTCGTTCCATGAAGGGTTCTTAATCCGTTCAATTTCTTGAAAAATTTCAAATGATTTTGACCAAAAAATTCAACATGCCTGTTGAATGGAGCCTGTTCCTGGGAAGGTAGTACAGATGAAGAGCGGTCTGCTCAGTAATTTAGCCAGCGCCCTCTATTTTTATAAATAACTGATCTTATAGATCTTGACCCAGGGGGCGCGAATTTCGAGTTTAAAAATTATTCCGGCCATTAGAAATGTTTCAAATTAATATTTGAAGTCTTCAGTTTTAGCGCCATCTATTTTTAATCCTTGGGAATTTGAAAAAAACTTATAAAAGTAGTCAAACACATCGATCTTGACCCAGGAATATTGCCAATATCGGATTTGTTAAAATATCCGACCAGTAGGAGTATTTGAAAGTTGTAATTCAGAGTAATCTTGTAGGTTAGGTTAGGTTTGGTCCGGTTAGGTTTTATTGATAAGTTTAATATTGATAGAAGAATAGGTTCTATTAAGCAGAGCCGGAGGCTCGTTTGAAAAACTAATGTTTGTTTTAAACCCAAGGTTTATTTTCATAAATGATCAGGGTGATCATAAACTTGCTGGGTGACCGAGATTTGGAACAAAATAGGTTCTATTAAGCAGAGCCGGAGGCTCGTTTGAAAAATCAATATTTTCTTTAAACCGAAGGGTTGTTTTCATAAATGTTCAGGGTGGGAACTAAATAAAGTTAGTTCAGGTTAGGTTAGGTTCGGTTAGGTTGGGTTCCATTAATATGTTAAATGCCAAAATAGGTTTTATTAATCAGAGCCGGAGGCTCGCCAAATAATCATTTAATATGAAACCGAAGGTTTCAATAGGGGGAATAAAATCAACTTCCTGTGTTTTCTTTAAGGTTGATAATAAATCTTCTGCGGGTCCGGTATTCGGAACTGAGATAAAAGGTTGGGCTAGGTTAGGCCCGGTAAGGTTGGTTTGTATAATGTTGAACGTAAAAATAGGTTTGATTAAATAGAGCCGGAGGCTTGTCAAAAATAGTTTTATAATATGAAACCGAAGGTTTCAATTAAAGGGGGATAAATCCGTTTTTATGTTTTTTTAATTTAGAGTGATCACTAATAGATCTGCTGGGGTCGAAATTGAATTCAAAGTTAAATGTGATGGAAATTTCAAACTCTGCGGCAGAACCAGCAAAAGGAATCCATCGCACAGGGACTCTGCCAACGAAAACGAGTATTGCCGTGGTCCGCTTTGAAAACACCTGCCATTGTCATATCAGATCGAACGCCCGGTAGAGGACTTGGTTGACAGGTAGAATTCGCTTATCCAGGCGTCCACCAATCCAAGTCGACATCGCCCTCCATACTTTGTTAATGGCCTCCCCCACTAGTCCGCTTTTAGATAAATGAAATGGAAGAGACGAAAATGTCCGTAATAAAAATATTCAAATTCCGCGGCATAACCAGCAAAAGGAATCCATCGCACAGGGACTCTGCCAACGAAAACGAGCATTGCCGTGGTCCGCTTTGAAAACACCTGTCATTGTCATATCAGATCGAACGCCCGGTAGAGGACTTGGTTGACAGGTAGAATTCGCTTATCCAGGCGTCCGCCAATCCAAGTCGACATCGCCCCCCATACTTTGTTAATGGCCTCCCCCACTAGTCCGCTTTTAGATAAATGAAATGGAAGAGACGAAAATGTCCGTAATAAAAATATTCAAATTCCGCGGCATAACCAGCAAAAGGAATCCATCGCACAGGGACTCTGCCAACGAAAACGAGCATTGCCGTGGTCCGCTTTGAAAACACCTGTCATTGTCATATCAGATCGAACGCCCGGTAGAGGACTTGGTTGACAGGTAGAATTCGCTTATCCAGGCGTCCGCCAATCCAAGTTGACATCGTCCTCCATACTTTGTAATGGTCTCCCCCACTTGTCAGCCGAGGTAGATGAATTGAGAGAGCCAATGGCAGGCAGAAAACGCCATTTATTTGTTTATAAGATGGAGCACGAGGCCCGGGTCGTCTGTTGGGGATGTGATAGGCCTTATTAACGTTACCTAAGTGGTAATACCTTAAGTCAAAGGAGTCCCTCCGGGGTCATGCTAACAGACTCACAGAGGTCATTGTCATGTCTGCATCGGAGTTCACTACTTTTTGGTCAGTTTATTGTTTGAGGAAAAAAAATAAAAATCTTTTAGATAGGTTTGGCCGAAGGAGAGAGAAGAATAAAAGAGCCGTGTTTTTGTGTAGAATTGTTTGTTTTTCTAAAAAGAATGGGCCTAGAAATAGAGCCAATTTTGTGTGTGTTTATTTTAAAAGATGGGACTAAAAATAGAGCCAATTTTTGTGTGTGTTTTTATAAAAGAGATCTTGAAAGAACGGTCTACTCATAGAGTCATTTTTCCATTTCAAGAATAATTCGTGTGTTGTTTTTAATAAATTGGGCCTGAAATAAGGAGCCAGTTTTATTGTGCAATTTTATTAACCTGTTGTAGGAAGTTCTCGTGAAATTTAGGGACCTTCCGTGGTAATTTTTTCAAAGAAACGGACACAAGTTTTATTAGTGCAATGTTTGTGCAAATCAAGTTCGGCAATGGGTTCTTCAAAAGTGGCCGGACAGATAATAAATTCTGAACAAGGGACAAGACTACAATGATGTCTAGTTGATGCTAGTTCTTCAAGTTCCATTCGATCTTCCAATGTGTCCAGAATGGAAAAAGTGAACGTAATGGAAGGAGGGCTTATAAACTGGACTCGACTATTTTCAAGAAATGGAAGAGTGAGTAGGTGAAGTGCATAAATATTGGAGTTCTCAAAACCAGCTAAAAGGTTCCATTTGACATTTACGAGTGGGGAACAGTATTTGTTTAGCTCAGTTAAATAATCGTCATCGCTAGAGGCAGTCGGGATGAAGGAAAAAGTCATCCGGGACATATTATAACGGCTCACAATGGGCATAACCAGTTCACAAGTAGTGGCAGTGTTCGGGATCGTAGTATTTTTTGGTGTGATGGCAATATTATCAATATGTGTTAGGCCGTAGAAAGTGGCTCTAGGTCCATCATTTTCATCATCTTCTTTGACTGCAATTACTTTAAGCCAGACGATTTGTGTGGGTCCATTCCCTTCTTCGTTTATTCGGTAAATATCAGTTGGGGAACAGGTAATTGTAGTCGGATTTCTTAGCGGAAAAGGCCTTTTGAAAATGGAAAAGTTTATTGTTTGAGGAAAAAAAATAAAAATCTTTTAGACAGGTTTGGCCGAAGGAGAGAGAAGAATAAAAGAGCCGTGTTTTTGTATAGAATTTTTAAAAAGGAATGGGCCTAGAAATAGAGCTAATTTTTGTGTGTGTTTATTTTAAAAGATGGGCCTAAAAATAAAGCCACTTTTTGTGTGTGTTTTTATAAAAGACATCTTGAAAGTAGGGTCTACTCATAGAGCCATTTTTTGTGTGGTTTTTATTAAATCTTAAAAGATAGGCCTAAAAATAGAGCCAATTCTTTGCGTGTTTCATGGAATGAAATCTTAAAAGATGGGCCTAAAAATAGAGCCAGTTTTCTTTGTGGTTTTTATGAAATGAAAAGATGGGCTTAAAAACAGAGTCAGTGTTTTGTGTGGTTGAAATGAGATCTCTAAAAATAGAGCCAATGAAATATTAAAAGATGGGTGTTTTGTTTTTTTTAAATGTTAGTTTTATGGTTGATTTCAGGTTTTTTTTATTATTGGGTTAGGTTAGGTTAGGTTAGGTTAGGTTAGGTTAGGTTAGGTTAGGTTGTGTTTGCGCTATTAAAAAAAATATTCGGTTCTGGCTTGGTCGAAGAAGAGAGAAGAATAAAAGGGCCGTGTTTAAAAGTGTGGGATATGGGGTATAGAATCCAAATGGTGTGTAGTTAATTTGGTCAGTTTGGTGTGTTTGTGTTCAAGATTTATTAAGGCTCGTTATTTTATTTAAGGAAGAGATAGGAATTTCTGATTGACCCCAGATTGGAAGAGCCAAAAGGGCACGTGAAGAAGTCCAGGCTCACCGAACCCGCCACCCCCAGATCATGCCGAGCTCTTAGGCTATCTCAGTCAGTCGTGATGCACGCGAGGGAGCCTGAACCAGTTCCGAATTCCCAGCTTTCCTTTCCAGTGAGAACCAAACGTACTCCTCTCCGAGCGTTGAGATAGGTTAAAATATTCTTTGTATGAAAGATTTATTTAGGCTCGTTATTTATTTAAAGAAGAGATAAAAATTTCCAAATTTTTCCTCTTCGTCGGGTGTTGGGGTGGGTTGAAGATTTTTTATGTTAACTTTTTTTTAAAAAATTCTTTGAATAACTCAGATCGGCTTTCCTTTCTGTTCTAAATCTTTGGTTTGGAGGTTGGATGTGAATTTTGTCACGTTATACCATTTCTGTTTTTCAATGCAATATAGGGTTTGGCCGAAGGGGTAGAAGATCTGGTTAAGTAGGGTCTGCGACCCCAAGATTAATATTGTTGGGTTTTTTTTAAATCATAAGTGTATTGGGAACAACCAAATAATTTTATTAAGTTTTCAAAGTATGGTACATTGTCGACTTGGGATCGCTGGTTCATCTTTAGGTTTCTTCTCAAGTTGGGATGTGTACAATTCGTACATTATGTGGGTGCAGATAGAAGTGTTGTTCCGAATGTTGTTTGGATTCATTCCTTTTTTAACGTGCAGCATTTTAATGGGCCCATTTGGAATCGGTGTTCCGTAGATAATCCATTCCAACCAGTTTGCACATGGATCTTTGTCTAAGATGAATGGTGGGCATCGTCTATAAACGAATATCCCGTGGTTTTCCAAGTTGATACACAAAAGGTTCTTTGGTGGTGGAAGGGTTGTATTCCAACTGACCTGTTGAAAAAAATCGGTCCAAGCTGGTCTAGATGTGGGATGTTGGTAAGTTGGCGTAATGACAAAGTCCATGTTGATCAATTGTCCCTCTATTTCATAGGAGGTTCGAGTCACGTTCATGCTCCTATATAACAAGGAGAAGAAGGTTTGTTTTCTAAGATATTGGTTTGTTTAGGAAAAAAAATCCAATTGGTGTGAAGTTATGATAATCTAAAGTATATTTAAAAGAGACCGGGGATCACAATATTCCAGAAATATTTTTATATCGCAACTATTCGTTGTTTTGTTCATAGTCCCCCGTTTATTTATTTCGAGGAAACTTCAGACCTTGCTATGTCTGAAGAAAAAAAACGGGAACAATACAGGCTTTGCTATGTCTGAAGAGAGAAAAGATATTTCAGTTTTTAATATTTTTTTTGACAAGTAACAGGATTATTTCAGACTTGGCTATGTCGGAAAGAAAACAGGAAAAGGAAGGCAGATTATAAGTAAGGATCAAACAAATTTTTCTGTGATAAAAAAAGTTATATTTCCGGGTTGGAATGAGAGAAAGAAAAAAATACGGTACAATGTTCAGCTTTTTTCAAAAAATCGTACACAATGTTTGTTGGTGCAGTGTTTATGAGGCGGGCCCTCAGGTTCTTCGAAAGTGGTAGGACATACGATAAAATCAGTGCATGGGATAAGGGTGCAATGGTGCCTGCTGGCGGCCGATTCCTCTAGTTGAACTCTATCTTCTAGAGTGTCCAGTGGGGGGAAGATGAAAGTGATACATGGGGGTAGGATGGGTCTAATTCGCTGGTGCGTAACAAAAGTATAAGGTAAAAATTGAAGAACGTATATTTCGGCAGCACCAAATCCTTGTAAGCGAGTCCAAGTGACGCTGGAGTGCTTTGAGCAAAATCGTCCGAGTTCAGCTTGTAGATCGTTTGAATGTGTAATTGTTGGGATGTGGTTAAAGCGGAATTTTGTTGTGTTGGGGAGTCCGACGACTGGAATCGAAAGCTCGCATGTGTTCCCAGAGTGATAGGCGAGTGTTCCAGTGGGTGGCCGTACAGTGATGTTGTTGACGTGGGTGAGACCATAAAAACTGATGTCAAGATGCCCTTCATCGTCCTCATTTTTTAAAGCCATTACTTTAAGCCAGACATGTTGAGCATTATCGGTTTCTTCAATTTGAATACGCTGCAAATTAGTTGAGTGGCAATGGATGGTGACCGGTGCTTTGAAAGGGAAAGGCCTGTATATAAAAAATATTTCTGTTGTTTTTAATAAGTTGGTGATAAAATTCCAGAAAGCCGGGCATGGAGTTCATATGGTAAAGGATGGGCCAGGAGACGATATTCCGGGAAGTGATCAGAAATGATGTTCCAGTCGTTCACTCCTGATAGTTTTGATAATGCTTTGTACATGAATCGTACGGGGTAACCGGAGATTCTGGAAAAGTAGAATTCGTGAGGATGGATAATGATTGTTATACCACCTTTTGAAGGTCGGTGGTGGAGGACGTAATAATTGTACAGCTTGTCAAAGATTCGAAAGTATACATTTCCAAATAATGGTTTGATTGGGTCTTTTCTCATGCCATTTAGCAAAATTAGGAGCGCTCGGTTGGTCTGTATTGTTTCCAGCGATAGGGTCCAGGTGAACATCTGTTTGATGGGATTCGTTTCTTGTAAAGGTGGGGACAAAGCTTCTTCGACATCTTCTATAGGTTTCATGCATAGAACAGATTTTCCCGTAGATGGTTTCCAAATTCGTTTGCGTATTTCACGGTAGAGATTAAGTTGGCGTGGTAAAATAAATTGTTCAGGATGGATGAACGTATCCCATCGAAAAGGAATGTGGAATTCTCGGAATTCTGGATTGGTTATGGAGAGGATTAATAGGGTAATTTTAGGTGGCGAGAGGGACTCTGTGTGGATCCAAGTCAACCCGGGGAGTTGTTCATCAATGTTGATTGGCTGGATTGGGAGGTATTCCCTTGTTCTGAAGTTAATTTTGGTTTTAAGCATAATTTTAAGTGTTGGTGTTCCCCTATTTTTTGGACGAAGGGTTGTAGAGTCAAGATCCGCAAAATATCTTGGTGGGAGTGTTGGGATTTTTATTATGTGAGGTAGAATTGTCTGGTTGTTCCTGAGGTCCACGGATTCGGAGTGTAGCAGGTGGAGCCTGGAAAAAATTGTTTGTTTGTTCGAATTAGTCCAGTTTATGGCCAATTTTTGCGGAGGGGGAAAAAAGAGATGAAAGGTTTTTTTCATTACTGAGGACCAATCGGATGGTTTTCAAGGTAAGTAGATTTGTAATCAATTGGTTTTTAACAGAGTTTAATTTGCCATAGTGCAGGAGGATGTTGGAGTGAAGTTTATTGAGTGTTTTTTGTATTTTAGGCCAGTGGACGAGTTTGTTGAATTTTGTTATGAATTTGAAGGCCCCGGCGGTTGCTGATTTGTTGGTTTTCTTGGTGAGTGACTGTTCGGTTAGTTTATAGACTTTCTGGAATGATTTGTGGAGGAGTTTTTTGTCGTATCCCATCGTTTGGAAATTTCTTATCATTATCCGGGCGTGGCGTCGAAATATAAATTTGTCAGATGAAATCCGACGTATCCGTAGTAGTTGAGAATAAGGAGTCGCGTTGATAGTGTGATGTGGGTGGGTGGATGCAGGGTGTAAATAGGCACCAGAAGCTGTGTCCTTGGAGTATGGTTCCAGGATGATAATATTTTTGGGGGAAATGGAGACCGTGGTATCCAAAAAGTTTTGTGTTTTTGAAGGGGGGGTGATTTCATAATTGATATGATCATTAGAGATCATACGTATGATGTCATGTATATCATCAGGCTTGTTAATAATAAAGAAGAGATCATCAATGAAGCGGAGAAATAAGAACAGGCTTCCCGGTGGATTGTGAATAATTTGCTGGGTAGTGTAATACATGTAGCAGTTGGCAAAGTAAACCGAGATGCAGCACCCCATGGCAGTTCCTTTAATTTGATGAAAGAAGCGTTTATTTTTGAAGTTGATCATGGAGTTCGTGAGAACAAGTGTGAGGATTTCAGAAAATAGTCTGTGGGGTGGCGGGTTATTTTTGTGTTCAGTTATAGCGATCGTTTGCAGGTGGTGTTTGTTTTCTTTGTAAAATTTGACGGAGGATTCAATGCCAGCTTTCCATGGAATATTAGGGTAGAGACTTGTTACATCGGCGGTAACAAGGGATGAATTTGATGGCAAGGATCCCGTGGGAAGTCGATTAGAAAAGTCGATGGTATCGACGAGTGATCCAGGGATGAGTTTGAGAAGATGGCTGGTTAATTCAGTCACGTATTTGTCCAGAAGGTATGTTACCGATGTGAAGGTTGCTACGATCGGTCTGCCAGGGAATGTTTGGCTGGTGGGTTCAATTTTCTTATGAATTTTGGGTAGGAAGTAAATTAATGATCCCGTAGGAGGAAGATTACAGATAGCTTCATCTTCAGTAGGGGTAATTAGGCGGAGGGCTAGTAGGTTTTCGGAAATGGAACAAACCATCTGTTGGATGGATTTTAATTTGGAAGTAAATTCATCTTGGGATAATTCCTTATAAGTGGATTTGTCGGAAAGTTGTCGGTTGGCTTCCCTATCATAATCCTCAACGCTCCAAATTACGGTGTTTCGACCTTTGTCTGCTTTCATTATGTGGATACCAGTATTTTGAGAGAGTTTTTTGGCTTCCTTAAGTACTTTTTCATGTAATACTGGGGATGGAAGAAATGGTATGGTTCGGAGTTCGGACAGTGTTTCAATTACTTTGTCGTCGTTCATCCAGGATTGGTTTTCGGGTTTCCATTCGTTTACGATGATTCGTGAAAGCCATCCAGTATGGTGAGGGTGTCCAGAAGGTTTGGAAAAAATAATAGCTGTGTTGATATCCTTAATAAGTCGGGCAATGGATTCAGAAGGTGGTTTCACGTCTTTGATTGATGGAATAAAGTTCAATCCTAGGCAAAGTACCTCAGTAGCTTCGTTGGTGAGCGTGAGTTTAGTCTGATTAATTAAAATTTTATTTTGGAGTAGTTTGTTGATCTCTCCGGGTGAGTTAAACACCAATGGTTTGTATGTAAGGGGTACTGACGTGACAAAGTTGCGATAAGGGACTGTAAAAGAAAAAAAAGACATTCTTTGTTTATTGTGTTTTTCTCAAAGAGAACAAAGTACAGAGAAAGATTTATTTTAAGGGTTCGTACGTTGTTGAAAATTATTGTTTTGGGGCTGTTGATTTCCCTGGGCGGCGCCGTTGTTCCATTGGATGGGTGGGACATATTGTGGAAACTGCTGTTGAGGCATCATCATTTGAGGGTAAAATTGTTGAGGGTTGATAACAGCGTTTGAAAACGGGATTTGTTGATTCTGATTTACAGGTGGTGATGGAGATTGACTTTTATCAGGTGAGTGGCGACGTCTTTCTGGTGAGCGAGATTTGCGTCGCTGGCCGATTTCTCGTAGTTCATTTCGGATGCGGTTAACGACCGTTTGTGGAACATTGCGGAGTTGGGAATTGATTGCTTGTTTAACCAACAGTTCCATTCTAGACAGATTTCCTAGTGTCGGTGGGTTGGTAACCGAGTTTTGTTCAGCCCACAAGGCGTGTTGAATGTGAGCGGAGATTCCCGTTTTGAGTTCTTTAAAATCCTTGATATCGTTAGGATTAGTTTTGAAGAGTAGCATTCGGATTTCATCCCCTTCTTGATTGGGTTTGACTGTTGACCAGGTCAACCAGGTATTGCATTCGTCTTCTGTTAGGTAGAAAGGTGCACATGGATGGTAGACATGCAGGCCTTGGGTTTCGAGGTCTAGTTGGAAGAAAGATTGGGGGACCGGTACGTCAGTATTCCATGAAGTATGACGGAAGAATTGAGTCCAGGTGTTCGGAGATTTCGGATTTTTTAGGATGATAAAAGATAAATTGTAGCATTCTTTGTCAATGGTGACATAATCCAGGTCGACATGAAAACTCATGCTAAAGAGTGGAAAAAATATAAAAGGAAAAAATAAGATATTTTTTTAAAAAACCCTTATGTAGGATAATCACTAAAAAGAAATGAGAAAAGATAAGGAAATATGAATACTTCAAGTTTTATTCTTGTAATCAAGATCAATAAGATAAAGATAAAAATAAATTTGTTTAAAATAGTTTTTTTAAAAAAATCTTTACAGAGGGTATTCACAAGGTTTTCCCATGAAAAAAAAGAAAAAAAAAAAAAATATTTTTCAAAGTCCTTTTTAAGTGATGATCACAAATTAAAAAATAAGGAAATATGGGAATATTTCAAATTTTGTTTCTTAATCAGAGTGGGCAAGATAAAAAATAGAAATAATATTGTTTAGAATAATTTACAAAATCTCTATAGAGAATATTCACAGAGTTTACCCATAAGTAGTGAAAAAAATAAAAAAGAAAGAAAGAAGAATATGATTGTTAAATATTTTTAAAGACCTTTATAAAGGATAATCACAAAGAGATAGATTTAAAAATGAGGAAATATGGGAATATTTTGAGTGTTGCTCTTGTAATTCAAGATCAATTGGAGTGAAAGAGATAAGGATAGAAATAAAATTTAAAAATCTTTATAGAGGATATCCACAAAGTTTTCCCACGCAGAGGAGCGAGAGGAAATAAATTAAAGAAATAAAGATAAGATTTTAAAATATTAAAAAAAACCTTATGAAGGATAATCATAAAGAAATAAATTAAGAATAAGGAAATATGGGGATATTCCAAGTTTCATTCTTGTAATTAAGACCAAATCAGAGCTAATAAGAAAAAGATAAAAATTGTAAAAAAAAATTTTTTATAGAGGATATTTACAAAGTTTTCCCATGGTAAGGAGTGAGAAAAAAAATAATTTTTAAAAGTCCTTATAAGGGATAGTCACAGAGAAATAAATTAAAAAATAAGTAAATATGGGAATATTTCAAATTTCGTTTCTTAATAAGATAAAAATAGAGATAATATTGTTTAAAATAGTTTTCAAAAAAATATTTTTATAGAGAATATTCACATAGTTTACCCATGTTAAGTAGTGAAAAAAGAAAGAAGTAAGAATATGATTGTAGAAAAAAAATTTTTTATAAAGGATGATCACCCAGAGATAAATTAAAAAGTGAGGAAATATGGGAATATTTCGAGTTTTGTTTTTGTGATCAAGATCAATTAGAGTGAAAAAGATAAGAATAAAATTTAAAAATAGTTTTCAAAATCTTTATAGAGGATATCCACAAAGTTTTCCCACGCTAAGGAGTGAGAAAAAAATTTTTTTAAATTAAAGATAAGATTTTTAAATCAAAAGAAACCTTATGAAGGATAATCATAAAGAAATAAATTAAGAATGGGGAAATATGGGAATATTTCAAGTTTTGCTCAATCAGAGCGAATAAGATAAAATTTGTTGAAAGTAGTTTTCCAAATTGTTATAGAGGGTAGAAAATAGGGATAAATGGGAATATTTCAAAGTTCACTCTTGTAACCAAGTTCAATGACTGTTCCAAGGAGCCATTGGTGGAGGCGGACCACTGGATGTGTCAATACCTATACGTGCCTTTCAAATGGAGCAGTCCAGCTACTCCATATCAGACGACGTTATGGTACGGGTGTATCTTACCAGGCTAGGGCAATTGGGCTTGTGTAAGTCTCACCAGGTGAGCGATTACTAGCTCCAAGTCCCATCTTAACCAAGGCCATACCCGGGGGTGTCTTGAGTTGCAGGCAACTGAAGGACACACTATGAACGAGATTTAAAACAAAGAGAGTCGAGAAAAAAAGGGGGAAATTTGGGGAATTTAGGAGGTTGGTTGGTTGAGAAAAAAGTATGAGAAAAAAAGACTTAATTTGTACAATTAACTTAAGAAAATTAACTAACTTAGAACAAAAGGTTTTATCTAATTCCAGTTCTTCAGTAGAGAATCCAAATTACCCATACCATAAGCATAAGTGCAGAGTTTCGGTCCCTAAATCTCTATACTCTTATTTGGACGGGACCAGAGATCGACCCAGAAGGGGCACGATCCCTACTGGAAGAAAACCAATATTTTTTAATACTAAGTAGGAAGGATAAAAAGGTGAGAGAAAACATAAAAAATAATAAAAAAAATAGTTGTGTTTGTGTTTGGATGCCTATTACGTAGGCACGACATTCACCCCTCTGATATGTCGTAGATAAAAACATGGTTTCCTTGGTTATGACTGGGGTGGA